>NW_016107509.1:744458-747220 GCF_001604975.1 Cebus imitator | reverse complement strand
CTAGCTACATCACTATAACTGTCACTATATATGTACATAAATTTACATACATACACAGTTGATTCTCTTTGTGATTTGTATTCGTGAATTCTCTTACTTGCTAAAATTTATTTGTAATTTGAAAAAATCAATATTCATGACACTTTTGTGGTCATCCATGAATGTATTCAGAGTGGCAAAATATTTGCGTGACCAGACATGTAGGTTCCCAGTTTGACGTCAAATAAAGCAGCACTTTGCTTTTTTGTTCCAGATCTCATATTGATTGATTGATTGATTGAGACAGGGGTTCATTCTGTCACCCAGTTTGGAGTACAGTGGTGTGATCACTGCTCACTGCAGCCTCAACCTCCAGGGCTCAAGCTATCTTCCAACCTTAGCCTCTCAAGTAGCTGGAACTACAGGTGCATGCCACCTTTACTGGCTAATTTTTTTTATTTTTAGTAGAGACGGGTTTTTGCCATCTTGTCCAGGCTGGTCTGAAACTCCTGGCCTCAAGTGATCCACCCGCCTCAGCCTCCCAAAGTGCTGGGACTGCAGGTGTGAGCTACTGTGCCCAGAAAGCACTCATATTTTAAGCAAGTGTCCTTTCTGCAGTCTGTGCTTGACTCAGGTGTGAGTCACAGTGTTACCTGTAAATTCAATGTTAATGAATCAACAATATGTATTATATATCTTGATATGGAAACACACATATGACAGGTTATATAATGATTGATTAACAAAAAAAATTATAATCAGAGGCTTACAGGAATCTAATTCTGCATTTCTCCTAGGAGCAATGTTTCAGTATTCTCTAATTCAGTGTACTCTGTAACTTTATAGAACATGTCTACTGTGAATAATTAGAATCAGCTGTATATAGGAAATACAGGAACTGTATATATGTAGTTACTGATAAAAATAAATGTGGTCTGTGAGGAGTTTTGCAATAACAAAACAAAACCCTGAATCTGATCAAGCAATACTCTACTACTAATTTACAGGAAATAAATTATCTATGTATATGTATATACATATACTTCCTAGTCTGTCCACTGAAAAGATATAGAAAAAATGGCTACCTAGGAGTAATGAGCCCTCTTAGTTGCCATATTGTGACTAAATTCTAGATTTAGAACTGGCTTTTTGGATAAGTATCCAGTTCAAGGCACAGGACAGGAGATGTACAAGACGAGCCCAGAACAGTTTTATCAAAAGAACACAAACTCTAACATGATTAAGTTCCCACTAAATAAGCCTGGGACAATATGAGCATCAGAAAGAATAACAACTCCTATGAAGTACTTCAAATATAGTCATGCACTGCATAATTATAAGGACTTTGGTCAATGACACACTGCACATTGAACAGGGGTTTCATAAGATTATAATGGAGCTGAAAATTGTATTGCCTAATATTTATTACACTATACATTTATTTGTTATTTCAGAGTATATTCCTTCTACTTATATATTAAAAAATTAACTGTAAACAGCCTCAGGCAGGTCCTTCAGGAAGTATTCCAAAAAAGGCATTGCTATTGTGGAAGACGACAGCTCCAAGGCTTTCCAATGAGACAAGATACGGAAGTGGAAGACAGTGATATTGATGGTCCCAATCCTTTGTGGGCCTAGGCTAGTGTGTGTTTGTTTTTGTTTTTTGACAAAAAAAAGTGTAAAAAGTTAAAAATTAAAACATTAAAAATAGAAAAAGCTATGAGGATGTAAAGTAAGAATATTTTTGTACAGCTGTACAATGCGTTCACATTTTAAGCTGTTACTATAAAAGAGTCAAAAAGTTAAAAAGATAAAAAGTTTTATAAAGTAAAAAAGTTACAGTCAGTTATGGTTATTATTGAAGAAAGAAATCATTTTTTTTTTTTTGAGACAGAGTCTTGCTTTGTTGCCCAGGCCAGAGTGCTTTGTTGCCCAGGCCAGATCTCGGCTCACTGCAACCTCTGCCTCCCGGGTTCAAGCAATTCTTCTGCCTCAGCCTCCCAAGTAGCTGGGACTACGGGTGCTCACCACCACACCTAGCTAATTTTTGTATTTTAGTGGAGACGGGGTTTCACTATGTTGGCCAGGATGGTCTCAATCTCTTGATCTCGTGATCCACCTGCCTTGGCCTCCCAAAGTGCAGGGATTACAGGTGTGAGCCACTGCTCTCGGTCTCCTTCCTGAATTGAAGTGAGGAATTATTCAGGGCTAGGACTAGAGTGAGGGAAGAAGGCATTTGCCTCAGGCACAAAATGTAAGGGATTCAAACAACTACAATAATGAGCTGTGATTGCATCATTGCACTCTCACCTGGGCAATAGAGTGAGACCCTGTCTCAAAAAAAAATATATATATATATGCACAATTTTTTTTAATAAATGAAAAGGCAAAAAAAATAAAATAAAAATTTTAGATAAAGGCAGGAGCAGTGCCAGTACCGTGCTGTGTCATATTGGAGCTTGAGGCAAAAGGAAAAGTCAATAATTCAGATCTTGTTGTGATTTCAAATCAGTTTATTGGTTGTCATCCATCCTGCTTTGGAATTATGTTAGTGTCATTAAGAACCAAGATTTTCAGCATGGGAGAAAGGAGATGCAGATATAAGACTCAGAAGATTTAGTAAAAACTCCATTGTCCTGAATTTAAAATATAACTTCTGATGCTTTTTATCTTAAAAATATATAACTAGGCTGGGCGCGGTGGCTCACGCCTGTAATCCCAGCACTTTGGGAGGCAGAGGCGGGTGGATCACGAGGTCAGGAGATGCAGACCATCCTGGTCAA
>NW_016107509.1:713034-743925 GCF_001604975.1 Cebus imitator | reverse complement strand
CAGGTGTGAGCTACTGTGCCCAGAAAGCACTCATATTTTAAGCAAGTGTCCTTTCTGCAGTCTGTGCTTGACTCAGGCGTGAGTCACAGTGTTACCTGTAAATTCAATGTTAATGAATCAACAATATATATTATATATCTTGATATGGAAACACACATATGACAGGTTATATAATGATTGATTAACAAAAAAAATTATAATCAGAGGCTTACAGGAATCTAATTCTGCATTTCTCCTAGGAGCAATGTTTCAGTATTCTCTAATTCAGTGTACTCTGTAACTTTATAGAACATGTCTACTGTGAATAATTAGAATCAGCTGTATATAGGAAATACAGGAACTGTATATATGTAGTTACTGATAAAAATAAATGTGGTCTGTGAGGAGTTTTGCAATAACAAAACAAAACCCTGAATCTGATCAAGCAATACTCTACTACTAATTTACAGGAAATAAATTATCTATGTATATGTATATACATATACTTCCTAGTCTGTCCACTGAAAAGATATAGAAAAAATGGCTACCTAGGAGTAATGAGCCCTCTTAGTTGCCATATTGTGACTAAATTCTAGATTTAGAACTGGCTTTTTGGATAAGTATCCAGTTCAAGGCACAGGACAGGAGATGTACAAGACGAGCCCAGAACAGTTTTATCAAAAGAACACAAACTCTAACATGATTAAGTTCCCACTAAATAAGCCTGGGACAATATGAGCATCAGAAAGAATAACAACTCCTATGAAGTACTTCAAATATAGTCATGCACTGCATAATTATAAGGACTTTGGTCAATGACACACTGCACATTGAACAGGGGTTTCATAAGATTATAATGGAGCTGAAAATTGTATTGCCTAATATTTATTACACTATACATTTATTTGTTATTTCAGAGTATATTCCTTCTACTTATATATTAAAAAATTAACTGTAAACAGCCTCAGGCATGTCCTTCAGGAAGTATTCCAAAAAAGGCATTGCTATTGTGGAAGACGACAGCTCCAAGGCTTTCCAATGAGACAAGATACGGAAGTGGAAGACAGTGATATTGATGGTCCCAATCCTTTGTGGGCCTAGGCTAGTGTGTGTTTGTTTTTGTTTTTTGACAAAAAAAAGTGTAAAAAGTTAAAAATTAAAACATTAAAAATAGAAAAAGCTATGAGGATGTAAAGTAAGAATATTTTTGTACAGCTGTACAATGCGTTCACATTTTAAGCTGTTACTATAAAAGAGTCAAAAAGTTAAAAAGATAAAAAGTTTTATAAAGTAAAAAAGTTACAGTCAGTTATGGTTATTATTGAAGAAAGAAATCATTTTTTTTTTTTTGAGACAGAGTCTTGCTTTGTTGCCCAGGCCAGAGTGCTTTGTTGCCCAGGCCAGATCTCGGCTCACTGCAACCTCTGCCTCCTGTGTTCAAGCGATTCTTCTGCCTCAGCCTCCCCAGTAGCTGTGATTACAAGTGTGTGCCAACATGCCTGGCTAATTTTTAGGAATTAGAAATTTTGTCTTTTTAGAAACAGGGTTTTGCCATGTTGGCCAGGCTGACCTCAAACTCTTGACCTCGTGATCCACCCACCACAGCCTCCCAAAGAGCTGGGACTGTAGGGGTGAGCCACCATACCCAGCCAGAAATATTCTTTAATAAACTTAGTATAGCCTAAGTTAATAATGTTTATAAAACCTACGTAGTGTGCTGTAATGCCCTAGGCCTTTACATTGTCTCACCATTCACTCATTGACTCAGCCAGAACAACTTCTAGTCCTGCAAGCTCCTTTCATGGTAAGTGCTCTATACAAGTGTACCATTTTTAATCTTTTATATCATATTTTTACTGTACCTTCTCTATGTTAGATACACAGATACTTGCCATTGTGTTATAATTGCCTAACATATTCAGTACAGTAACATGCTGTCCAGATTTGTAGCCAAGGAGCAATAGGCCATGCCCTATAATCTAGATGTATAGAAGGCTATATAGCATCTATGTTTGTCCTAATACACTCTATGATGTTCTCATGATGAAATTGTCTAGTGACAGATTTCTTAGAACATTTTAAGTGACACATAACTGTATGTTTAAATCTATGAGTTCATATAAGTATAAAAATGTCCAACAATAACTTTATTGTCACCTTTGGAGGATGCTGAACAATGGAATCATTATTTTGAAAACTGGTAAATAAATAGAAGTAAGTGTTTCTCATGTGAATTATTTCTCAAAAGAAGACATACAAATGGTCAACAGTTGTATGAAAAATGTTCAACATCACCAATCATCAGGGAAATGCAAATTGAAACCACAATGAGATCATCTTGCCCCAGTTAGAATGGCTATTACTAAAAAGACAAAAATAAATGTTGGTGAGGATGTGTGCAGAGCTTATAGCTTGCAGTGAATGCCAAGACAGTTCCAGCTGAGCAGGGCTAGGGCGTAGCTCTTCTGAGAGAGTCTGCCCCAGCATCCGTCCACCAAGTATTTATTGAAAGGGCTTGTATTAACTACAAACATCCACTAGATGGTCCTTTAAGGTGGGTTGCTGAGGCACCTGTGACCTTGTACACACTCAAACTCCATTCTCAGGAAGCTGTTTTCAGCATTCCTTATCACACCACACACTTCACTCCCTATCCTGTTTTCAGAGTCAAGGAGTTTCATTCCCATGCACAACTAACATACACAGTGCCTATTGCCATACCCCAACCTCAAATGTCTTCTACATAAGCTTTAGTATGTTTCTATGTACGCTTTACATCTCCCGCTTGTTTAATTCTTAGAGCATGCTGGTCATCCAATACAAGGTAAGTTTCTATCATTCTTCTCTGGTCATAGATGTGTCAGGTGGCAGCACAAAGCCATCTGCAGATGCCTAGCAAACACAGAGTAAGTATAGCGGCCATCACCCAAGTGCGTATGTTTAACCCAGATAACCAAGTGTTCCAGTGTAACCACTGAAAGCCTTCTTGTAATTGCTGAAGGGTACTTGTTTGTAATTGCTGCGACCATTCTTCAAGTTGTTTCTTTAATTCACATTCAAGAGTAGAAATTTGAGAAGACAAACAGTATGATAAGCCCCTTGCAAATGTGATTTTCTAAATAACTGCAAGGTGGAATCTCCTTCCCAATTCCAGGTTAAATTTACAGGGAGCCACAATTCTGCTCACCGTATTAAGATCATGACATAGGTTATATTTAACTGTATAACACTTTGGTGAGATAAACATGTAGCATACCAACTACTAGAAGAGACTTTAGTACTATATAAGGATTGACTCTGCTCTCTGTAAGGAACACCTTGCCCAAACAGAAGTACATAGGATTATGTAGTACAAATCAAGACTGTATCACTAACATTATTCTGCAAAGAGAGGGTATGGTTGCCACCACTAGGAATGTACTCACCACGTGAAAGAACTAGTTAAAAAGGGAAGGCTTGGTCTCCAAATTTGGGTGTGAGCAGGGCTTGAAGCTTGTTTCCCTTTTAGTTGTTAATACTGGTCTGAAAGCCCATTCTCTGATCAGGTGATAGAACTATTGGAGGGACTCCCAAATCCAATAGTCTGATTTGCAGACCCCAATCAAGTAAGGTGTCATAGTCAAACGGAGGCCCTTCGTGTGGCATTGGTTGTCCAATGGAGACCAACGGACAACCTCAAACTTATGTCGCCATTCCCTACTCGGATGGCATATAGGAAGGTCAGGCACTTGTGTAGCTTCATTAGAGATCTTAGTAAGATTAGCAGTAACAGCAGAAATAAAGGTCAAATTTGCAAGCTTAGCATCCCTTTTAGGCTGCTAGTAAAGATACTCCTGAAGAATAAGAGTAACACACTTATTTGCTATTGTGGAAAAGCTAAGAGGGAGATTAGTAGGCAATAAAGTCAAGAAGTCATTAAGTTTAATCCATCTCAAATTTTCAGTTAAGGGGTAAGACAGCAGCATCCATTGACCACCAGTCCAAGAAGTATCATTAGATGACAAAGGGGTCAGCATCCCACCATGTAATAACATTAAAAACAGGGGGACTCAGAACATGACTCGAATAAACATGTTCTTGAGCTGATTCTACTTGGCAAAGGACAAGAATTACCAGCCATCCTAACATCCATGTCTGTCTTACTTTCTCAGAAGTTTCCCCAGTTATCACCAGATACGTAAGAAGCCAGTTCTCTGCAGTTGCAGGGGCTTTCACGGCGGCTAGCTGGATAGTTGCTTGTTGATCCAATTTATTAGCTGTCCTCAGGTAATGTCAGGCACCTGCTGAGTCGTCGCCATCATTGTTGGTCGATTCTCCAACAACAGGTCCTACTCTCCAGGAGAGAGCCCATATTCCCCCTTTTTTGTTTATTAAGATATATTTTAATAGTTTGATGAGATTATTCAATAATGGCCTGACTAGTTAAGTTATAGGGGATGCCAGTTTTGTGTTGCATGTGCCAAAGTTTCAATGCATATGTAAATTGAGCACTAAGATAGTAAGGTCCATTATTAGTTTTTATAGTTTGTAGAAGGCCTAAAATTATAACATTTAAACAAATGAGCAATTGTGTCTTTAGTTTTTTCTCCAGTTCAGTTGGTGGGGGAGGGGGGTAGCATGTATTAAGCTTGTATCAGTGTCCACAGTAACATGGAGAAATTTGAAACATTTAAAAGGTGGATACTGAGTAACATTAGTTTGCTAGACAGCATTAGGCACGAGACCTCATGGGTTAGCACCAAACCCAAAGGAAAAAGGAGAGAGAGAATGCCATTGGCAATTAGGACAAATTTTAATAATAATGTGAACTTGACCAAGTGTTACATGAAACTGTTGTTTAAGACCGTGGGCATTCGGATGAAAAAAGCATGATCAGCTTGAGCTCACCAAAATGCAGGAAAGTCTGCAAACCACATTTGTGGTTGTGCCAAGCACCAGCTCGAGCCTTCCCTTCTGATAAGGGACCAGATAACCTAGAATGAGAGCAAATACATGTGATATAAAGATGGTGAGGATGGGCACAGAGGAGCTATTGCACTGCAAGAAACAAAACTAATAGAGATTCATTAGTAATGCCCGTCACATGTGCAAAATCTAAATGAGTAATAAAATACTATACGCCACATAAGCAGAATCACTAACTATATTTATGTCTTGGTGAGAAAAAAGTTTGTAAGGCCAATGTTAGGGCACCTACCTCTGTCTGTTGCGTAGTTTTAAAATGTTCCTGGATTTTATGTTGCCAATTTTGCATGGCATCTTGCCACACTACAGCTGTCTTTTCAGTTTTTCCTGAACCATTTGTAAAGACAGTGGTGGCATAAAATAAAGGCTCAGAGACAACAATAGATACAAATTTAACAGGCACAGTTTGTAAAAAGTTCAGGAGCTTAGAGGCTGGTAAACGGAAGAGATATTACCAATAAAGTCAGCCATTTCTACTTGCCAATCAAGATCACAAGCTAAGAGAGTATGAAATTGTTCCTTGCTTAATGGCAGGAAAAGAGTAGCAGGCTCGTATCTTGACAATTGGACACAACGTCAGCGCCCCTTTATGAGAAGAGAAGCTATTAAATCTGTAATCTTTTGTATATGTTTAGAGGGGTTATGAGACAGGTAAATAGCACGTAAAATACAGAAATGGCAGAAGATGAAGCCTATCTGCTAAACTAAGGTATGGAAGGTTTTAGGGACAAGCTCCCTCAGAAAACGCCCTCTGTGCAAGCTGACCCCTTCCCCCCACTCTGATTGTTCTGCAGCTGCATTCCTAAATCCCTACCCAGGTGTCACATCAAGGCGGCCAGATATGTTACAATTAAGCAAAGACTGATTACAGCCATCCAAGCTGCTGGAGGGAGGACAGGGAAAACAAATGTTGGTTATCCACACTTGTAAATTCCTGTTTGACACATATCTGTAAAAAATCCTGGTTTCTCTTAAAAAAAAAAAAAAAACTGCCACCACAAAAGTCACAGGATGATGTATTGTAGGTCTGCTACAAGTTGACAAACTATCTCTGTGCCTGTTGTCAGTGGATAGATTATCTCAGTCCTGAAACTCCCTTATGCCCCTCTCACCCCATATAAACCCCCTGTTTTGTAAGCTTGGGGCTGCGTCCTCTGTTACGGAGCAGGCTGGCAGGTTAATAAAACTTGCTTGCCTGACTTTGAGCCTATCCTCCTTTCTCTCGGCCAACTTTACAGAAGGGATAGATACTGTAAGTGACTCCTACCATATTTTCTGGCCTTAGAAACTTATTAGAACGTAACTGCAAGTCTCCAGGATAATAAACCTGCACTGAGTTAACTTAAGTGTGTAAAAAAAAAAAAAAAGAAAGAAAAGAAACCATTTTACAATGTCCTTAGGTGCTGGCCATTTTCCTGCATTAGCCTTTAGCTGGAATGTCTTAGAAGTGAGCTTGGGAAAGTAGGGCTGTGGCCAATTTCTTCCCATATGCTTTGGGCTCCTTAGGTAGCATCTCTTTTTAATAGCCTACACCTGTTGTGGCTCTTGCCCCGAGAGGAAGGAAGACTACACGTGGTAGCAAGAGGTCAGAGAATGGCCAGGTGGTAAAGTGTGTGTGTAGGCGCAGAGGCAGAAGGCAGGAGGGTTACAGGCTGGAAGAAGACCACTCCCCTCATCCTCCAGACCACCCAGGCTTGGACCCAACCCTTTTTAGGTAAGGTACTGAAAATATACTGGGGTTTTGTTATTTTTACTACCCCCAAGCAGAGAGGCTCAGAGGAGGAGCAGACAATGCAGCACGGGGTCTGTTTCAAAGTTTCCCAGCCACAGTGTTTTTAAACATTTTATAAAAAGGCAAAACAAACATTCCTTATTGCTGCATCTATCTTCTGAAGATGACAGCAGCTGGCAGAACTCATCTACCTCAGCCTAGCTGGCATTTAACATATGACTACAGAAGAGCTCCCCTTATTAGCGGGCTTCTCCCCCAGAGCTCTGCACTCCAGGCGGCTCCACACTCCTCAGCCCACCTTAGGCTGATAAGGTCCAGGGTGCCCATGGACTGTTTCTTAGCCCTTTCCGTAGGGAAAACAAGGAATTGCTTGTCAACTGGGACATGCCAGGGGTGGCAGGGAAGGGCAGAAGTAGGCAAAGCAGCAGCACAGCAAGCAGCACGCCACTTTCTGGGCACAGTTACTAAGGCGCGTGACCATGGTGAGGAGGAGCCTCAGGGCCGAGCTGGAGCTGCTGTAGCCACCTGGGGACTCGGTCTGTGCCTCTTGGCCTCCTCTCTGTCACTGTAAACCCAGGAAGGGGCAACTTGCCTAGACTGTCGGTGACTAAATGGGTACTCCAGAGCATCTTACCAACTCTCCTGCCCCAGGCCTCTGTGGGCAGCAAGAAAGCCAAAGCTATCTGGGATAAAACCCAGGAGGCAGCATGCGACTTTCCCTTATACTCCAGGAAAACAGAAAAAAGACAAGGCCAGAAAGGCCGATGGTGGAAGTAGAAAGTGAGAACTTGCATGTTAGGAAGACATCATAATCAGCCACTTTCCTTCCCTCCTGGAGGTGCCTCTCCAGCAGGGAAGTTTGTCAAGGAGACATGGCCACCTGATCATATATATGTTAGCTGACTGGGGGTCTTATCCAAGAACCCCCCAAGGTTGTCCCTTGGGCAGCCTTCAGTCTCCTCAAGGGGGATGGGAGACATTGCTGCCTGAACAGGGCCAACAGATGCAGGTCCCTTTAAGGGTGCAGGAAAAGAGGGCAATAAGTTCTCTGTAGGGGGAGAAAAAGGCTCTGGTCCATCTTATCCTCACTAGAAAAAATCTCTTCCTTACTGCCCATAGAAGGAAATGAGGGTGAGAGAGGAGTTTCTCCCTGTTCTGGTTCCTGCTTTTCCTTCTCCTTTAAATCTACTGAATCCCCTTCAGGTGGAGAAGATGGGTGGTCTGACTCACCGCAATCTAGTAGATAAAGAGGCTACAACACAGCGTACCAGTGCCCAGGTGGTCAAAATAGTAATGTTAATAAAATGACTTTGCTTATATCCTCTTTTCAGGCAGTGACCTACCTGCTCCCTTAACTCTAAATCTAAGGTTCCTTGATCAGGAAACCAAGGACATTCCTGCCAAGTTAAGAGCACAAGCTTGTGCAGAGCTCCAGGCTCTGCAGTGCACTGAATAGCCTTAAGTAGCTGTTGCACTGTTTAAAAAAATACTTTCTGCTCTTTGGTCATTTCTTGACCCGTGATAACCTAGCCCCTGATATTTTATGCATGCATCCTGTCCTCCTGATGGGAGTCAGAACTGTCCCTTACCAGGATTGCCTGAAAATTTATGAGCTCTCCTACTTGATGTGTTAGTTCAAGGTGACCGCACCAGTTGCAGAGCTTATAACTTGCAATGAACACCAAGAATGAAGTACTCAGACAGTTCTAGCTGAGCAGGGCTAGGGAGTAGCTCTTAGAGAGTCCACCCCAGCATCCATCCACCAAGTATTTATTGAAAGGGCTTGTATTAACTACAGACATGCTCTAGATGGTCATTTGAGGTGGGTTGCTGAGGCACCTGTGGCCTTGTACACACTCAAACTGCATTCTCAGGAGGCTGTTTTCCGTGTTCATTATCACACCATACTCCACTCCCTGTCCTGTTTTCAGGGTCTAGGAGTTTCATTCTCAAGCACAAATAACATACAGTGTTCCAGTCATGCACAAATAACACACAGTGCTCTGGTATCTTTCCATATCCCAACCTCAAATGCATGTACATAAGATTGAATATGTTGTGGTGCACCCCCCACATTGTGGACAAAGAACTGTAATACACTGTTGGTGGGAATGTAAATTAGCACAGCCTCTATGGAAAACAGCATGAAGATTTCTCAAAACACTTAAAATAGAACCACCATCTATCCAGCAATTCCACTACTGGGTATTATCCAAAGCAAAATAAACTGCATATCAAAGGGATACATGCAGTCCAATGTTTATTGCAGCACTATTCACTGTAGCCAAGATATGGAATCAGCCCAAATGTCCATCAGTGAATGAGTAGATAAAGAAAATGTAGTATATATACACAATGGAATACTATTTGACTGTAAAGAATAAAATCATATCATTTATAGCAACATGGATGGAACTGGAGGTGATTATGTTAAGTGAAATCAGCCAGGCACAGAAAGACATATATTGCATATTCTCATATTTGGGAGCTAAAAAGTTGATCATGTGGAACTAGACAGCAGAATGATAGACATCAGAGACTGACAGGATATGTGGGTAGGAGGAGGAATGAAGAGAGGTTGGTTAATGGGTATGAACATATAGTTAGATAGAAGAAATAAGTTCTGATGTTCAATAGCAGAGTAGGGTGGCTATAGTTAACAACAATGTATTGTATATTTCAAAACAGCCAAAATAGAGGACTTGAAATGTACCCAACACTTAAAAGTGACACTTTAGTGATCGATACTCTAAATAGCCTGACTTGATCATCACACCTTCTATACATACATGTATAGAAGGTGTGATGATCAAGTCAGGCTATTTAGAGTAACAGAGTAAACGTATTTATGGGGTACTTGTGAAATTCTGTTACTCTAAATAGCCTGACTTGATCATCACACCTTCTATACATGTATGTATGTATAGAATGTGTGATGATCAAGTCAGGCTATTTAGAGTAACAGAATTTCACAAGTACCCCATAAATACGTACAAACATAATGTATCAAAAAAAAATTTAATTGAGAAAATACAGAGTACGGTTATGTACAGTGTACAATATACTGCTAAGTTTGGTCTCTTTATATAATCAGAAAGATCAGAAGAGAAGGCACCACAACTTTAACAGCACTTATCTATATGTGATGAATTATAGATTATATTATACCTTTCTGTAGCTTATAAATTATTCAGTGCTTCTCTTGTTTTATTGTATAATCACTAAGAAAGAATACGCATTTTTCACAAAACAAACTCAGAGGCACCTAAGATACACTGAAAAGTATACAGACTCTCCAAATTATGATGGTTTGACTTATAATTTTTCAACTTTACGATGGTGTAAAAGTAATATGTATTCAGCAGGACATTACTAAATTACATGAGATGTTTAACATTTTATTATGAAATAGATTTTGTGGGCTGGGTGCAGTGGCTCACACATATAAGCCTAGCACTCTGGCAGTCCGATACAGGTGGATCACCTGAAGTCAGGATTTCGAGACCAGCCTGGCCAACATGGTGAAACCCTTTCTCTACTAAAAATACAAAAATTAGCTGGGCGTGGTGACACATGCCTGTAATCCCAGCTACTGGGCAGGCTGAGGCAGGAGAATCACTTGAACCCAGGAGGCAGAGATTGCAGTGAGCTGAGATCGTGCCAATGCACTCCAGCTTAGATGACAAGAGTGAAACTCCATCTCAAAAACAACAAAAACAATGAACAAACAAAAAATAAAATAGGCTTTATGTTGGATGATTTTGTCCAACTATTGGCTAATATAAGTGTTCTGAGCACATTTAACGTAGGCTAGGTTAAGCTATGATGTTTGGTAGATTCAGTGTATTAAGTGCATTTTCAAATGATTGATAATACTAAATTTACAATGGGGTTATTGAGATGTAACCCCATCCTACATCAAGGAGCATCTGTGTTTGAGGAGTCAGAAAGCATGGACGTAAGCCAGTTAGCTCAGTGGTCCACAGTACATTTCTCTTCTGGGCCTGATGTTCTTATCTAGAAAATAGTCACGGTAATTATACAGTTGTTATGTAAATTAAATTAAGGAAATAAGCCTTGCATATACTATACATTCAATTATAGGTCGTTTCCCTATAACAAAATTTAACTAAAATTTTGTTGTATTTATTTGTCTTTTTTATTTTCATATAATATAGGTAATAGTTTGCAAAGACTTCTGTACTCCTGAATGTAATACTGCATTTTCAAACATAAGGGAAACATTTATTGGAATGGTATAAAACCTTGATTTTGTAGTATTCTTTGTATTGTCTTGGTTTTAATAGCTTGACTTCAAGCCAATAAAATACTCATTCATGCAGAAATTATTGTTTCTTACATGGAAAGAAGCATTGGAGAATGAAATAATAAATAAGATATATTTGCTGTCATAAAGGATACTTCACTCATATTACCAACAAATGCACAAATGTCTTAGGTTCCATAGGGACAATAATACAATTTTAGAGTCCAGAAATTGCTTACATTTACACAAAGATTTTTCATCTCAATTTAAAAGGACAATGACCAAATTTATGCAAAGGCTTTCTGTGAACTCTGGAGCTAAGAAAGAAAGTGAAAGGTTTGGTTTTGCAATCGGGCTTCCTTCTATTTGCCATAGTTTATTAATTAAAAATGAATAAAGTCAATTTAGCAAATATTTATTGAGTACCCATTATCAGCAACAAACTGTGTTGGGAAGAGTAGAAATATGAAGAACAATGGACTTTTTATCTTCAAGGAGATTCAAGTTTTAGGAAGTTAAACTATAAAAAGCTTAATCATTTAAAAATATTTATTTACTATTTTAAAACAGCTAAATAACTTGCATACCATGTCAAAAGGATCTCAGGGGAAGGAGAGGTAGTTCAAGCTGGGACAATTTTGGAAAATTGGAACTTCAAATGGGTCAATGAATAGAATTAGACCAGACAGAGAATTGCAAGAGTATGATGTACTGGTTGGGTAAAATATTGTGAGAAAAGTGCAAAGGTAGACTACATAGAAGGCATGTTTAGGGAACAGCAAGTAAAGTATCTACAAAAGTCATTTTAAGGATTCTCAGGAGACAAGAACATCTTGAAAAATTTGGGACCAAGTTTTAAAGGTCTCAGAAGTCTGAGTAATTATGGCTTTTTCCTATCACTGTTGTAGCATTACTGCAGATTTTTTTTTTAAAGGTGACTTGAAGTAGTGTGTTAGGATATTAATCTGGAAGGAAGTATGTAAAATTCAAGACGGTCATTTAGAAGGTCTTGTAGTCACATTGTTATCAGGAAATAAAGGCTGGAATAAGTGTTGCAATTTTGATCAAACAGTCCACAGAATTATCAATGTAGAGATGAAGAGGCAATTGCTGGTCACGGTGGCTCATATCTGTAATCCCAGCACTTTGGGGGCTGAGGCAGGTGGATTGCCTAAGCTCAAGAGTTGGAGAACAGCCTAGACAACATGGCGAAACCCTGTCTCTACTAAAAATACATAAAGTTAGCTGGGCGTGGTGGCGCAAGCCTGTAGTCTCTGCTACTGAGACTGAGGCGTGAGAATCGCTTAAACCTGGTAGGCAGAGGTTGCAGTGAGTTAACATTGGGCCACTGCACTCCAGCCCAGGTGACAAAGGGAGATTCTGTCGCCGAAAAGAGAAAAAAAAAAGATGAAGGAACAATGTTACTAAGGTACTAAAAAAGAAGCCTGGGTAACATAGTGAGAAATAAAATAAAATAAAATTACCGGGGCTTGATGATGCTCCCTGTAGTCCTGGCTGCCCAGGAGGACAAGGTGGGAAGATTACTTTAGCCCAGGAAGTCAAGACTGCAGTGAGCTGTGGTTTCGTCCCGGTACTCCAGCCTGGGCAACAGAGCGAGACCCTGTCTAAGAAAGAAAAAGAAAAAAATAGAGTTACAGCAGTTCTTCTGAGATACTTATGTGTGCATTTTCTCTAATAAATGCAATAGCATCTCCATCCAGGTAGGGAGAAATTGGAGCATACTTCTTCGTATGGTTTTCTTAAAGGGTAGCAGTAAAATGAAATGAAATCTCTTACACTACTTTCTCTTATCATTTGTATTTTGTATTATGAAAATGTTCCAGTTTGTAATACTTGAGAAAGAATCCATGAGCTATTGACCTAAACTAAACTGTAGAGTCAGCTTTTGGACAGAAAATGTTGCTCTCTTCTCTGAGTTAAACATTCTCAGAAGTTCTTGGTCTTTAAAACATCTTTAGAAAAATTGATAAAACTGGAATCTTTCAGCGGTAATTTTCAAATGTCATAGTCTCTACTAGTAAAAAGGAATTTTTTTTCATGATTTATTGATATCTCTCAGGTCTAGAATCATTATCTAGGATTTATCTCTATGAAATACGCAGTAGCATAATTTATTGCATAATTAATGTTTTCCATCAATCTTGCCTTTCAATTTGGAAGTCTCCAACAGGACATATTTTAATGATAAACAGTAAGACATGCCAGCCTTTCTATCAGTTATGTTATATGTACTGAATATTAAGGTGTTGTTCATTGTTTACTCAATGATCATATTTCGTTATAGTTACTATCATTTAGTTCAACTCAGTGCCAGACTGCCCACTGAATGCTGTATACAAATCAACCACTGAATGTAGCTGGATGTATTTTAGGCTTTCAAATGAAAGTATTGTCTCAACCCACTTCAATTTATTTTGATTTTCCACTAATCTATGAAGTCCTATCTGGAAACATCATGATATAATGTAAAGAGCATTGAGTATGGCGTGGTGTAGTGATATATTCATAATTATGTGGATTTATGTACATTATTTAAATGTCATTGTGTACGTATGAGGCAGGCACAGTGCAAGGCTCTGAGAATGGTACACAAAGAAGATAGAACTTCGCTTGAAGATACGGAGAGCTTAATGAGAGTGGAGAGTGGAGGTATGGCAAGCAAGGTCTCAGAAAGCTATTGAAATTAAATTAGGTAATGTGTATCGAGTACACAGACCAACAAGGGCAAGGTTGTAACTATTAGTTGTCTCTTTCCAAATGTTACCTATTTGGCTTCTTTATAGCAGACCCAATTTTATATAGTGATAATTTGGTAGAACTCCAAATTGCGTTGGTAAGTGGAGTTTTGCTGGACACGAAATCTTATTTAGGGCAAGGTTTGAGTCTGAACTATTCTATCTATGTATTCTCCTTAATATGCAGTTTGGGTTTCACTAAAGAGAAGCAATTTTTCAAATATCTAATAGAATTTCCTGCTTATTTGAATTTAACATATTAATCATCTGCCTTTCTTTTGAATGTAACTCAAGGGAATGTGGAACAGGCAACCTTGAAATGTATTAAATTATTAGCTGGCATAATTTTTGACAATGCCTGTACAACTATACAAGGTGTTCATAACACTCAAAGGATCTTAATTTTCTTGTAAGTAGGAAATAAACTGCTCATGTTTTTAGACCTAAGTGTTTTAAACTCTTTATGGTCTAAATTTCATCTCAAATACTCTAGATGAAAACCAAATGGGCCACTGGCAAATCAAGATGAAGGAATTTGAATGCCTGTGACAGCCTATGGTATTCTATTAGAAGATGAAGACTATTTTCTCTCAAGCAGTTTACAATAATTTAATATTATGAGGTATTCTTTGAATTCAAAAACCTGCCCCCAATAAGACACAATATTTGAATAGCAAACCTCACTACTTATTTATCTGGCACTTGAACTTAAAATGTGCCTGGGTCCCAAAGGAGCTAGACATCTGTTAATACAAAATATAGCCATGTCTATATTAATAAATATGAATGTTTATTAATATAAATATGAATATAATACTATAAATATAATAAACATGAATGTTCATTAATATAACCATGGCCATATATATATATATTTTTGAAACTTAAAGAAAAATTTATTGAAGAGCTGAAAATTTCTAAAAGATTGACTTTTTTAGAAAACTAGCTACACAGTATATTGCATCTCTCATGTTAAAATGTGCATTAGACACAAATACAAAAACCATGAAACAAGCCACCAGTCTTCAACAATTTGAGCAAAGATAAAATGAACCATGGATATATTTAATAATGCAATTTGTGGTAGACAGTCAAGTTTATTTAATCAGTGAAAGAAAAACATAGAATAAGTATTTGTGCATATACAAGTTTTATCTACCATATTTACTTACATATATCCCCTTTTAGAGCCAAGATTCTGCCTTTTAAATTATGATAATTGATAACAATCATACAATCCTCCCACCTCAGTCTCCTGAGTAGCTAGGACTATAGGCACAGGCCAACTGTGGCTGGCTAATAATTAAAAAAATTTTTTTTTGTAGATATGAGGTCTTGCTATGTTGCTCACACTGTCTCAAACGTCTGGGTTCAAGCAGTGTCCCTGCCTGGGCCTCTCAAAGTGTTGGGATTACAGGCATGAGCCGCTGCACCCAGCCCCAAGATCAACAACTTAAGGGTTGATCTTCTGAAATCTTTGTAACATCAGGTAAAAAGCAGATCGGAGTGGGATTGCCTGCACTTTTTGTGCTAAGAGTTTAGTTCCCCTCTCTAGAAGAGTATCACCAGGATTTACAATTTTTGTAAAACGTAAGCAGTGTATTTCCACAGAAACCAGTAACTTGTCAAGGGAAACATCTGATAGGTATTTTCTTAACAAAATGATCAAACTTAGCTTTTCCAACAGAATGAATAAAATATCCTTTTTTACCTTTGAATGCGATACATGAGAAGCTTAAAACATCACCCGTATAATATTCTGGAATTTTAAAAAGTGGCATCTACTCATCAGAAAACAATCCAAATTGTAAGACATATTGTGAAACAAGTAGTCCTTACTCTTCAAAATGTCATTGATGTAAAAAGACACAAAGAGCTGGTGAACTGATTAGATTAGAGGAAACTAAAAAAATATGACAACTCAATTCAATGTGTGACTTTGGATTAATTCTTAGATGAGAAAAAGAAAATAAAAAAGCTACAAGAAATGCATTATTGAAACAATTGGGAAAATTTGAACATGGACTTTATCTTAGATACTAGGTGTAAAAATAATCAATATTAAATTTCCTGAATGTGATTATCACATTGTGGTTAGGTAGGTATGTCAGAATACATTTTCCTTTTGGAGATACATGCTGAAGTATTTGGGGATGAAGTGTCGAAGTCTGCAGATAACTCTCAAATGAGAGAAAAAAAGATATATATATGTATATATATACTGAAAGATAAATGAGATGAAATGCTAAAACTGGCAAGTCTAGGTGAATAGCAAACAGGTAATCATGTATTATTCATCTGACACTTAAGAATGTGTAAGATTTCTCAAAACAAAAAATTTGCAAAATGCACATATAAACCAGAGAAAATTAGATTGAGTACACAACATAAAGTAGTGTGAATTTGGTTGTTATTAATTGTATCATGTTTAATTCTCATTTTAATAAGAAATATATATTTGAGACAGCTTCCCTCTGCCATCCAGTGTGGAGTGTAATGGCATGATCATGGCTCACTGCAGCCTTGATCTCCTGGGCTCAAGCAGTCCTCACATCTCAGCCTCCCAAGTTGCAGGAAATACAGGTGCACACCACCATGCCTGGCTATTTTTTTTTTTTTTTTTTTTTTTGGTAAAGATGAGGGGTCTCACTATGTTGCTGAGACTGGCCTGGAACTCTTGAGCTCAGGCAATCCTCCTGCCTGGGCCTCCCAAAGTGCTGGAATGACAGCCATGAGCTACCGTGCCTGGACAAGAGATACTTTTAAATGTCATATTTTCAAACTGGATGAAATCCATTGATAATATAACACAGTTACAGATATAATTCAAAGGGTCAATATAATGCCCTCACTGTAACATAAAAGAGAACAAAAGATTATATTGTTCAATGGGCTAATTCTTGGGCACAACTACACTTTTAGAATGCCACCACAAATTTCCAGAATTTCCCCTAGAGGGTGGTACTGTCCTTGTAGTGTACAACTGCATTAAGTGCTAGTGAAGCAGGGATATTACCCTGAGACATTACTGAGGCTACAACATGACCATGTGCATTTGCTGAATGAGTAAGAAGGCCCATGGAATATCAATCTGCATACATTAATTGCCCTGAGGGTTTTGAGTTTTTAGCTGTATTCTGAGGGATAATTAGGGGGTGAATGAGTTACAGATGAACTATGGAAAGGGGTACAGGGTGTCTTGGTTCCCATAGACTTTGTTTAAATTCTTTGGAGGAATGAAGTCCTGGGTAAGAGCTGAAAACTCTGTTTTTTCCTAGGGTTTCAGAAGGGAATGTAGACACCAATATGTTGTTTACTGATATGTTGACAACACAGCTGAATGCAATTTATTTTGTCTACATTGGTTTCTCAAAATTATACCATGGAGGAAATCTTTTCCCATGCCCTGGATGAAACTTGGCAGCTCATAGCTTTTCTGATTAACATTATTGTTACCTAATAGTGGATAACTCTAAGTTGCCCTGATTCAGTAATTGATTAATAAAACGTTTAGTCCAATATATTAGGAAATGCTTCATTCTAAGATAAATACTTCCGTTCCCTTCGGATTCTTCAGTTAGAACTTGCAGTGGGTGGTCCCCTACCCTCTCTGGAAGAGGGTGTGGTTGACTTTTTTCTTCATTTCCCCTCTTCTTTCCATTAGCTACTCGTATTTCTGACTGCTCCAGAGGGAGTTATAACTTGGAGTGGAAAAGCAGAAGATTGGTCAGAGAGTGTCACTGAATAGGTCTTAAGATAACTGTAGTCTCTCTGGGTCTAGCAGATATTGAAAGTGGACTGTGCTGTGGCTGTTTTCATGGCACTCTGGAGGTTCCCCACTGGTCCCACTGAAAGCTCTCTGCAGACTAGAGGTCAAGGAGGTAGAGTTGAGCTTTTGCTGTCTTCCTTTGGGGAATGGGTGGTTCTCACAACACTCAGTGGCTTTCTCCAAATAAATATTTTCACAAATCCTCTCTGACTTTCTGCTGCCTTGATTCTTTTATGTCCTTGATGTGTCTTTAGAATTATCCAACTTCCTTTCAAAGCATGCAACCCTTACTTTACTTTGGAGTTGTATCTATTTTATGATGGCCCCTAAGTGGAAACTCCCAATTTAACATTTCATTTTCCTTAGATTCCTGGGTAACGATGCAACAGTGCGGGAACCTAGAGATGGCGTAGTCAAATTTAAATTTGATTTTTGATTTTAGATTTTACGACTAGCTTTGTGATTGTGAACAAGTCACATAACCTATTTTAAAAATAAAAGTAGCATATCTTAATAGGGTTGACGTGGGCTATAAATAGGGTGTCCTGTAAATCATTTAAGCTAGAACATAGTAAGTTCTCGGTAACTTGTTGTTATTGCTGTTATCTTTCCCTTTTCTCTGAAGAACAATCTGACACCTTCAGAGCTGGCAGATTTAGGAGATAAGAAGAAATTTCCTTGGAATGGATATTAGTATTCTCATGGATGGCCCCCAAACTGTAGCAATGATGAAACACCCTCTGTGGCTTCGTAGGTATCAGACTTGAACCCAGGAACTGGAGTAATGGAGGTGACAGGGCCAACTATGAGTATCTAAGATATAACAAGGCAAGGCTTTGTGGGAGCAAAGTCCTGCGAGACCCTGCTGTGGGACGTTCCAGTGAAATCTGTGTTATCACTGATACAGTGAGCCCATCATCCCCACAGCCAGTGGTTCAAAGTGAAGAGAAGAGTGTATCAGATTTCCTAAGAGGCAGAATTGTGTTTTCTCTTCTTAAGGGGGAAACACTAAAATGGTTAGAATGCTTTCAGCTGCAAGCAGAAGACTACCTAAGAGTGACTTGTGAAATAAAGATTTTTAATTATCTAACATAACAAGCAGTGTAGGCAACTGTATGTGTTGGTACACTGACTGCACGAGGGTAAGGCCAGCCTCTCTGCAATTTTTTTTAGCCTTCCATCTTGGTCACAGAATAGTTTCTGCCTTTCCAGGCATCAGGTCTTCATCAAAAGCAGGAAGAAGAGGGACAAGTTGGTGTCAATCACGTATGTGCTTTTGTCAAGAAAGTTCAAGTTTTCTAGAACCACCTCCTACACTACTGAGACCTCTGTGTGTTTGCATCTTACTTATCAGGATCATGACACAAGGCCTTGACTACTAGCTGTAAGGAAGGTTGGGAAAGCCTCTCTGGGGTTGGGTGAGAGTGAAAGAGTTCAGAACAGGGGTGGTTTATCAACAGACAGAGTCTACCACAGATGCCATCATCTTCACTTGGGTGTGACCGTCATTCTGGATACTTCAGAAAACCAAAACCCCAGCAAATCTGGACAAGCTCCAGAAATTCTCCCACAACTTAGAGTAATATGGATACGAATGATGAAGAGAAAGTCAATATGGAATTACAGTTTAGAAATTCCAGAAGAAAAGACAGGTAGAAGGAGGAGAAGCAGCAGTCTGTTCAGTAGTGACACTGGCTCCTTGAACTGAGGATAGGCTATCAGATCAAAGGCGGTCACTGCAGATGAGGTAAAATTAATGAGTGTTAGCTCATAGTTGATACTGTTGAATTTCAAATTTTAAGAAGGAAAAAAGTCTAATATCGTCTAAAATCATCCAGCCTGAGGAAAATATATTATCAATACAAGAAGAAAAATCATGTAGGCATCAGATTTCTCCACAATATTAAAGGGTAGAAAATGGAAACAACAGCTACAGATTTCTGAGAGAAAATTATTGATTTAATAATTTCTAAACTGAAAGAAGACTTCACAAATAGTTTTCATACACGCACGGCTTTTAACTATTTCACTTATATATGTTCATGAAAAAATTACTCCCTCAATTTTTTAAGTTAAAAAGGAAATGCACCAAAAATAGGCAATGAAATACATAATAGAAAAGAAGTGGCAGGGCACGGTGACTCATGCCTGTAATCCCAGCACTTTGGGAGGCCAAGGCAGGTGGTCACCTGAGGTCAGGAGTTCGAGACCAGGCTGGCCAACATGATGAAACCCCGTCTCTGCTAAAATTACAGAAATTAGCTGGGCAGGGTGGTGTGCACCTGTAATCCCAGCTACTCAGGAGACTGAGGCAAAAGAATTGTTTGAACGCGGGAGGCAGGGGTTGCAGTGAGCTGAGATCATGCCATTGTACTCCAGCCTGGGTGTCAGAGCGAGACCCTGTCTCAAAAAATTATGTATATCATTAAGCAACAAAGTCACTAAAAGTTTATGTCTAAGTAACTGTTTTGGCTTTGAAACTTTTATGACTTAAATATTCTCTAACTAGAAAATATATGAAATAATGTAGATTAACATCTGAGATATTTAAAAGAAAAATTGTGAAGTCTGGAGTGGGAGGATGGAAAAGGGGAGGAAATAAATCAGCTAAATTTTTGATCTTTCACCAGTAAAAAGACAAATAATGGAATAAAATTATTTGTGGTATTAATAGACTCTTTCCTCTCCCCCAGCCCACGTAAGAAAATGTTATCTCGTTTGACAGACTTTCCTCTGCCTTATGTTACTGCCAAACTAGTTCCTGTGTTTGGTGACGTATAATTGGAAGATGTACAGGAAAGGATGCATCCTGAGATGCTGAGGTTATAGATTAGGAGAAATGAGGGAGCTAGAAAAAGTCAGATATTTCCCAGAATGGAATGGATCGATTTGAGGGCTTTTCTCCCTCTTTGGGTTTTGAGTTTGTGAATAAGAAGCCCTAGAGGGTGTGGGAGAAAACTGAATAGAAGAGGAAAGGACATTCAAGGTGTGTTCATGGGGGTTATGCATCAGAACCTCTTTACATCCTTTGAAAGATGAAGGTAGAAAATGCAACTCCTTAAGACTCCGTTGAGTCTTAAAACAGAGTTAGCCTTCTGATAAACTTTGCTTTATGATACTGTGCAGAGAATGAACCACAAAGATGACAGCTTCAGTAGGGTTACACCTGGGGGATTTGTCTAAAATTGTGGACCAAAAGCACAGCTTTCAGCTGAAATTCAGAATAAAACCATTGCTTTGTTACCAGAGTCAAGAGCACATTATTACCAGACTTTACAATAATAGTGGCAAGGAGAGAAACTCCAGCAGCAGCTGGGATAACACCAGTCATGCCCTGGTGGATGTGCTGAAATCTGAGTTGTAAATGATGTCTCATGGGGAATGGATGTGCCCGCTGCAGAACTAAACTCACATAGTGCTATGCAACTTCACTAAATCTAGAAAGTCGAAAGGAATCCTTTAAGATACAGTGCAATCAAAATTATGTTTTACTGCAGTGCCACAGATCCCCAGTTTCTCAAGCAGTTTGACCTCTGCAAATCCTCAGGGGAAGCCGAAGCCAGATCTAGATAACTCAGACCTTGGCTGGCCAGTCCCTGATGCCAGAACTGGATCCCATGAGGACATGGCAATGGCCACATAGACTTAATTTAGAATCACCAATAGTCTGTTTTCCAAAAATGGAAAGTGAAGTGTCAGAGACTGAAGAAAATCACTTTATATTATGATTAGAGAAAGTTCACAGATGAACAGGATTTAGCATCACAGGGATGTTTCCAGCCTAAAGTTTCTTAGGACCTAAAGAACTGAGCTTTATGTGCAGGGTGAATCAGAGAGAGGGACTGTTGAGCAGTGTTTGTTAAACTCAGTGTAGTGTACAGACAGGCCACATGAGTCATTGTTTCAGTAGGGTGGCAGACATTATTTTATTTGGGATGTTGGTAAGGAAGTGTATGTTCAATTATTTTTAAAATATTAAGTATAAGATAAAAATGCAAGTAGAGTCATTCTCACTAGCTCTGTTAGAAAATTCCTTTAGTAAACTTTGGTTTGGCTTTAGCGGGTTCTCTGTAAAGATTAATACCCACTGGGATCACCATGAGAAGAAATCAGAGAATGAAAACAGCACTATTAATTCCAGGAAGGCAGAGATAAGAAAAAACTCCATGTGGAGTGAAAGCTGCAAAATGCTCTTTTGACCTCACGTCTATCTATGGGATTTGGCCAACCTTACATGTAAGTGGGTACCAAGTGGCAACTACATGAAAGAGGGTAGAGAACAAATAGAATATTTGGGGTGACCAGTAATGCTTAAACTGTTACAGGGTGTCAGTTATAGTTTGTATTGGTGCTTCCTCCTATTTAACATATATTGATAGAAACTGCGATAGGAAAGTCTAAAAATGGGATAAAATAGAACCACAATATAAAATTCCAAAAAATGGCTTTGAGGGTGCAATCACCAGTTTCCTGTAGTGTTAAGCACACAAGCTTTGGCTAGCTATAAGATCTGGGAAAATATATCTCTTTGAGCCTCAGTTTCCTTGTGTGAACTGGATATAATAATACTTATATGGTGATCGACAAAGAAGTGTGTGTGTGTACGTGTATAATACATATCACAGAGCAAAGTCCTCAGAAAATGATATTCTAATATACTGGTATTATTATTGTAAGTATTGTAGTTTTTGGTATATAGTACGGCTGACATTAATTGTATACTAAAAGAGAGTTTACAAGCTAAAAAGTTTATTATATTTTCTCCCAAAGAAAAGGTGAGGGTATAGTAATACGCTTGGAGAGATGAAGAAAGATTGGGCAGATGGAAGGTGCAGTTGTGGGTCGGTGATGATCCTGACCAGCCATAGATTTCCACATGTAAACTTGGAGAAGATGAGTTGGAACTGCAATTTGGAGGAGGAGTGCTCTGGTGGAGAGGAGCTGTAAACGTCAGTGTGTGCCTAGCAGTAGGAAACTAAGGAGAGAGGATCAGATTTGGTCTAGAAGTGTTCAAGGGAGAGAGAAGAGTGAGGAGCTGACTTGGAAACCCTCTCTGTGGAACTCGGCTGGTCTCCCTGCCTGTGTACCGTGGCATTCCCACTGTTCAGGGCTCATCCTCTGTGGCTCTGACTTTCCCTTGCTTGGGGCCCCACACACTTTGGCAGACTCTCAGGTGGACTCTCACAGGAGTCCCACATGTATTCCAGACATTGTTTTCTCATAAGTCCCATCTTTAGTTTTAGTCTCTCGGGTACTGCCCACAGTCTGGTCTGCCTGGAATTTCTCAGTGTGGCTACGCATGTCCTCATTATACACATTACATAGAGTGTGTATGTGTGTGGGCATTTGGCATACATGAATATGTGCATGCAATTATTTTGGTGAAGCATATAAGGAGTTTGCAGTATGTGCCCAGTTCTCTAGTTTGAAACAAAGAGTCCTTTAATTTAGATAACTTTTTTATTATACTGTGGAAAATGATAAAAGTAAAACAAGTGGGATGGAGGAGAGGATAGGGCAGAAAATACGTGGGTGCATCACAGTGAGTGAACTGAAGCGAGCTTCCATCAGTGGTCTCACAAAGAGGTGGTTTTATTCTTAACAGAGCAGCATTTATCGTTATAAAGGATCATAGAATACAAGTTATTTAACAAAACCTTCCTCACCTGCTGTAGAACTCTTGAGTACAAGTCCATATTTTCATTCAAATAATTTTGCTTTTTCAGGAGGTAGGGGGTGGAACCCAACAAATCTATTTCCCTAAGTGGCTGAAGTTAAGAAAGTTTTTCTAAGAACACAACTGGAAACCTGTTACGAAACAGGTAGAATGGGCTATTCCAGTGTGGAGTCCAGTTTAATCATTACCTCATTTGTCTCATGCTCAGTCTTTGCTTCCACTTTTCTTCATTCCTATAAAGACAATCAATGTCTTAACTTTATAGTTTTAAATGAGCTTCCTCTAGATCCACATCAAACTAACACAGGAAATCATGTACGTTATGTAGAAGAAATGGTCCAAAGTGAACACCCACTGAAAGTATGAATTAAGACTAACCTAATCTCAGCCTTTCAAAATAAGATGATCCTACATCTCTAGAGAGTCTAACTTTTATTCTTTTTCTTCTCACCTCTTAGATGATTTCTCACCCAGATAAAATAAATCCTATAAGCTTCTAGCCCTTATTGCTATCAAAGTTTATTAACATGACTATATGACAAAGGAAAATTCCAACATGACAGATTTAAATATCTATACTCTGGGCACATAAATACTATGGTGGCCAGCAGAAGTACAAAAGCTGCAATGCTGTTTTGGTTTAGGAGGCTTGGTTTGAAACTAACCCTTCAGAAAAATGGGGTGCTATAATCATTATTGTTAACATTTAGCAAGCACTTCTTCTGTGCCATATTCGATGCTAAATATTTTAATGCATTATCTCACTTAATTTTCACAATCATTTAACTAGGTAGGTACTCTGCATGCTCTGCTATTCTACACACAGAGGAACTGAGGCTTTGAGCATAGGCAATTCAAGTCGCACAAAGGCTAGCATGTTGTCCAATTCCAGAGGGCACAATCCTATCATTGACCAGGAGAGAGCATCCCTTAGAGCTGAGTCGTCCACACTTGGGACAGTTAACACAATGGCCCTGTGGGTAACATGCAGCACTAACATTCAAGTTCAGATCTTTGTGGCTGTAGATACCATGTGCTCTCTGTGCTATACATAAAAGAAGTTGGAGGTCCTGTTGTAAGGAACAAGCACAATTCCTAATTCTAGAGGACAGAAGCCTGTTAACAGCCTTCAACCTGGAATCCGGAGGGAAGCTGTTTTATCTCAGGACCTTCTCATTTGGAAATGAAAATGGTCACACCCACTCTTTTCTTATACTCAAGTCACTGGTAAGTATTCATCTTCCAGCAGGCTTCAAAGCTGTAATCCAGAAGGACAGTAATCTAGATGCAATTACTATAATGAGCTCCTTTAATAAATTCCCTTTGAGTTCATGACAAACCTGATTTATGCTTAATTCTATATTATTGTTAAGGGACAAAGTCTAAAGAATCTCCCATGTTTGTTTGGTTGTTTTCTAACAATGAAAAATGCAAGGGTTTTAAATTTACACACTTCAGCGTATTTGGTTGGAGACTACTGAACCTTACATTGACTGCAGGCATACAGTGAGCGTGTTCTTATAATTTATTCCATTCCATTTCCTGGTTAGCTATCTAAATTTTTGGCCTTTTGACAAAATAGTCTACACAATGCCATAACAACATTCATCACCTTTTAAAGCTAAGAATAGACAATAAATAGTCTGGCATTTTAATTAGACCCTTGCCTTCATGTACATTTCGGCTCCAATCTAGCAAAGCTGAATAATAGAAAAGCATTTGACACGACTTCAGATATCCCCATCTCTCCAATTGCATCATAATAGACCAAATAGAAATGCAGGATGTGAGTAGTTTTGTTCATTTTTTTTTTTCTTAAATCATATCTGGCTATTTTTCCCTTAGAGCTTTTTCAATTCAACAAATGTTTCCTATTCTTCTAGCAGTGCAATGATGCTTGTCAGTGGAGTACCTGTTCTCTTAATACATAGTTATTTTCTAAAATGTTGGTATTAGAAAATGAGATGATGAGTCCAATTTTTCCAGGCTCTCTCTCTTTAGTCTCTCTCACACCTGACAGATGGGTGCTCATGGTGCTGTAGCTGTGCTGTCCTCCCAGGAACCTGGGACCAGCTGACATTACCCCCTTTCAGTACGTGGAGCTGAATAGGGGGATTCACAGCTGGCTGCCTTGGGCCAACCTGCATCAAACCTGGGCAGATTATCCAATTGGATTATTGGTTCAAGAAGGCTAGACAGAGAGATGAGGATCTAGGAGGGAGATAATAGGTAGAATAAACCAGGGAGATTAGGTGAATGCTTGAGAATTTGAAGCAAATGGCAAGGGTCAGACCTAGAAATTACTGAAGCCTTGTTGTGATTCATGCTATTATTACAATTACAGGCCAGACTTGGTTCCTACCCTCAGAAAAGTTCAGATAATGAGATAAATGCAATCTGGGGTGACGTGTTAAAATAAAGGTGTGCACAAGCTATTGTGAAGGAAATTAAATTACCTAAGAAGGAAAGTCAGGGGCTTTTTAATAAGAAAGGACACAGGGGAGCTGAGTCTTGATGGATGAATAATCTTTTCAATAAGCAGGAAAGAAGGGAAAACATTCTGGAAAGGAGTAACCCAGAGCAAAATCACCAAGTTTTCATATAGCAAGTGGAGGTGACAAGGATTTGGGGGTGGCTATAATCAAGGTGACAGTGAAGGAGATCCAAGAACTGATACTGGCAAGGTGGGAAGGACCCAGGACATAAAGGGACATCTGTTTTATATTCAAAAGTAAGGATTTTATCTGTGTGTAGTTTAAAGGTAGGGAAGAGAGATAAACTTGTTGCTTAGAAAGACCACATTGGCACCCACATGGAGGATGCCACAGAAGGACCTGACATTAGAGAAGGGTGATTAGTTTATAGGCATTTGCAATGCCGTTTATTATATGTAAGAGATGAAAAAGATCTGGACCAATGTAGTGGCAATAGTAGGTAAGAGACACATTTGGGAAATATTTTGGAAATAGAATTTTGAAAACAGGTCACGTTGGGAGGCTGAGGCTGGTGGACCACGTGAGGTCAGGAGTTCAAGACCAGACTGATCAACATGGAGAAACCCCATTTCTACTAAAAATACAAAGAAAAAAATAATTAGCCAGGTATGGTGGCACATGCCTATAATCCCAGCTACTCTGGAGGCTCAGGCAGGAGAATCGCTTGAACCTGGGAGGTGGAGGTTGTGGGGAGCTGAGATCATGCCATTGCACTCCAGCCTGGGCAACAAAAGTGAAACTCTTTCTCAAAAGAAAAGAAAAGAACACGGGTCACGGATGAGTCCCAGATTTTGGATGAGTGAAGGAAACACAGGAAGAGAAACAGTTTGAAGCATGGTCAGGACAGATGAACCAAATGAATTGGTTTTAGAGTTTCTGAATTTTCAGAGCTCTAAGGAGTTCTGCAGGACATTTGCAAGAGCAGAATGGACCTTGGGAGAGTGGTGATCCTGTAGATAAATATGAGCATCAACTAATAGAAAGTAGTTGAAACCATAGCCTGGATGAGATAACCAAAGAGATGGTGATAGTGAAAAAAATAAAGGCCAAGGACAAAGCCATGGAGAACATTATTCTTAAAGGGGAGAATGGAGAGGATGCTATTACAAAAGCCAATTACTGTGGAAGTTTCAAAACAGTGACATTTAACATTGTCAAAGAATCTGAGATTAAGTGAAAGGTTGAAAAGCATTTGAGAATGTGTTAGATTTGACTGCAGCGGTCTTAGCATTTCAATGGAGGGACAGTTTTGGGTTGTGGAGTGAATGAAGGGTAAAGAAGTCAAGATTGTGACTACTCAGTTTTTCTAGAGGCTTGACTATGAAGAGAAAAAAAGATTTATAATACCAGGGTGAGATAGGTGGGTCATGTATTATCTTCATTTAACAGATGATAAAACTAAAGCGCTGAGGGGTGGTAATTTTCCCGAGGTCGACTGTTGGTCAGTAACAACAAAAATTAAGTCTGTGTTCTTCAGATTCCCAGTTCAGTTCTCTTCTACTTGACCACTGGATTGGCTTATCCCTTAGTGCAGGGTACAGGATCATAATCAGCCATACATGTGACTATGGTATATTTCGCCCGATGGGTAAAGTATTAAAGTTGGGCTAGGGGAAGGGAAGAATTGTTTTTCCTATTGGTCTGAACTTGTGGACTGCACACAGGTAAACTTCATTTTAAGCCTCATTTGGCATGTTTCCCTGGCTGGGTGTGAATCTGTCCAGCAGCCAAGTCCTGTTTTTCTTCTTTGCTTTATCCCTGACAGCCTTGTGCTACCACTGTGATTCCAATTCATGACCCGAATAAGGATTATAAAAAGTAAATTGCATTCCCATGTATATCCCTATTACAGGCCAATTACGTCGCTGCCTGAAATACTTTGTCACTTGGATAATATGCATTGATGGAACCTTATTTCCTTGATTTAAAAAAAAATGCATTTTATTTGGTGTTTTCTTTAGAGATTAAAGCAACTGTTCTTGCAGGGATGCACAGGCTGCTGGAGTCAGAACAGCCATCTGCACTAATGAGGATTACATAAACATCCCTTGCTCTCATGTAAAGATAAACCTCACATCCAGGCATGAGGAAACTAGGTCTTGTTCCTAATTCAGATACTACGGACTTAGGTCAACAACGCTGGCCTTCTTCACCAAAGACATAGAATCTTAGAATTAGATGCAGTGCTTTGCAATGCTTGGAGACTAAGTACACTAGAAAGATGGTATTGATCTTAGAAAAGATTAAGCTAGGCTGGGCACGATGGCTTATGCCTGTAATGCCTGCACTTTGGGAGGTCCAGGTGGGTGGATCACCTGAGCTCAGGAGCTTGAGACCAGCCTGGCCAACATGACCAACCCCATCTCTACTAAAAATACAAAATCAGCCTAACCGGGCATGGTGGCGTGCACCTGTAATCCCTGCAACTTGAAAGGCTGAGGCAGAAGAATCGCTTGCACCTGGGAGGCAGAGGTTGCAGGGAGCTGAGATTGCACCACTACACTCCAGCCTTGGCAACAAGAGCAAAACCATGTCTCAAAAAAATAAAAAGGGAAAGAAAAGAAAAGATTAAGCTAAAGAGTGCATTCACATATCTTGTGAATTAGCCTGACTCCCAAATGGACTTTTTGTCATAAATAAACACAAATATTTATTTCTCAAGCAACCAATTTGCCTTGTCCTGTGAGAAGTAGCCAATTAAAAATGGACATATTTTGGAACAGATGCTAAGATTCTTAAGGGTAAGAACCTGTCATACTTTCTTGGTAATTATTAAAATTATTAATAAGCTATTATATATTATTAAAACATCAAATTCATATGTATACATATTTATATGTAGTAATTGTAATCCCATAGATTAACAAATATTATGACTTAATACTTATTTATTTTGCATATTCTCATGCCCAGTAAATAATTTGATTGGTTTCATTCCATTTGAGATTCATTAGTAAAATAACTACAATTTTTTAAGTTGAACTAATTCCCACTCAATCAAAGAAGCAGTAATAACAAGCTTCAGAGAAATCTGACTTACGGAGTCTTTGGCTGAAGAGCTGTGTTGAATATGAAATGGCTAGGAGAAAACAACAGAAAGATGAGTGTTTTAAAACTTCAATATTTTAAATTTTTTGCCTGTCAGTCGGATTTACTGTTTGGTTATAGCTGATCACAGTGGGAGGCATAGATGCAAATAAAATAGATATTTTTGAGCTTTGTTTATTTTATATGCACTTATTACATTCTTTTATAAAATAAGAACTTGATTGTGCTAAGATTTTTTTTCTTTCATTCTACATCCTAAAGTTCAGTTCTAGCCTGTGTCATCCAATCATTTCCTAGCATCCTTGTATATTAGGAGGAAATAAGTCTAATATTTAAAAATTCTAAGTGGAATTCAGGAGAGTTTAGAATTTTTAATGTGAACCTACATTTTCTTGAGCTGGAAGCCCTTCATTAGTTCTCAGCTTTGTGAAAAACATTTCCATCTTGGTGTCACCAGCCAACCTCCTGGCCTGATCCCAGCTCTGGCTGAACCAAGAGAACTTGTGTTCACATGGCTAAGGAAGCAAGGTTCCAAGTTGGAGTGGAGGCAGTGTTGATGGGTGCCCATGAGGTAAACGTTCTTCCCAACTTCACAGCTGTCTTAAAGCTGTACTCAAAATCTTCATAAGCTGCAAGTCCAGACAAGGAATACTAATTGGCCAAATATATTCAGATTTTATTGGGCAACATGGCTTGAATCCTGATTTCCATTGATTGCCAGAAAGTGTAGGAAAGCTACATCTTTGGAGCAATGGCAATTTTTGCCATCTGTAAAAGTGAAGACTATTTCTATTTTAATGATTAAAATTGAAGACAATATTTGAATCCTCATTTCATCAATAGAGTACCTGACGTAAAATGGGTGCTTAATAAATGCTTGCCAGTGGAATAAAGGGAGGCTGTACCCTGCTCACTGCATTTCCTACTTTCTTTCCTGTATTTTTAAGTTGGAAGGAAACGAATGCACTTGCACATCATCTTCATAACCGGTGCTGCTCTTTATCCAAATGTATTTTTCGGAGGCTCAAACTAGTCAAAAAGCATCAAAGGAGAAAAGTAATTGGTCTACCTCTTTCCCCGGTCTCTGCAATGCACTCATAAACAATTTCAAGTTAGTTACACACAGCAAAGATAGGAATCTGTAACACCGAGCCTTCATTTCTAGCCTCTTTATCTTCCACATTCTCTAAGGAAAATTCTGTCAGGCAAATTATATGAAAATCCTGAAGGACTTGTGGGCACCTGGTAGCTAAGATCAAATGAAACAGAAAATAAAATGATTCTTCACTCTTGGAATGAACTGGCAAGTCTCCTTTCCAAATATAATAGGCTGTTAAATGGGACATATGCTGTTTCCTTCAAATTCCAGCTAAAGCCTCAAAGCTAAGGATGATAGAGGCAATGTACCCACACTTTCTAAAAAGAGATGCCAGACTCATCCACGCAGGGCCTGCAAAAAGATAGTGGAAAGGTACACATCATTCACCTCCAGGCTGTGTAGGAGGCGACTAGAATGTCAAGAGACATTTTGGTACTTGATAAAGGTTGAATAAATGAATTAGAAGAAAAAGAATGATAAAAAGTAACAGAGGGTGAGAATAATAGCAATACAAAATAAGAGTATACAGTTAGTGGAGAGGTTTCCAGTGGGAAAAAATATTATACACCATGAGAATCCTGTTGAATTACATGAACTTTTGTAACCCAGAAGTAGCTGTAAATCCTTATAAATGGATCCTATGGATTCCCCAATGTTCCCAACAAAAGTATGTGATATACCTGACATGCAAACTCAAATGCGTGTATGTGAACATGTATGTATGTAAGTTCTATGTTTATTGGGCTTTATTTTCTACACATTGTGACCTCACCAACCACTTCTTCCTCCACAACCACATCTCTCAGCCAAGAAAAGGAAGAGTATTCTTTTTTTTTCCATTTATTTATTTTATTGCATTTTAGGTTTTGGGGTACATGTGAAGAACATGCAAGATTGTTGCATAGGTACACACATGGCAGTGTGATTTGCTGCCTTCCTCCCCATCACCTACCTCTGGCATCTCTCCCCTTGCTATCTCTCCCCAACTCCCCACCCCCCACAGTCCCTCCCCTATTTCCTCCTATCTGACCCCAGTGTGTAGTGCTCCCCTCCCTGTGTCCATGTGTTCTCATTGTTCAACACCCGCCTATGAGTGAGAACATG
>NW_016107509.1:664146-708645 GCF_001604975.1 Cebus imitator | reverse complement strand
AGTGGACGTTTTGTTTGTTGTTGATGAGGTTATTTCTGTTTCTTAGTTTTCCTTCTGACAGTCTGGCCCCTCTGCTGTAGGTCTGCTGAGGTCCACTCCAGGCCCTACTTGCCTGGGGATCACCTGCAGCAGCTGCAGAACAGTAAGGGTTGTTACCAGTTTTCTTCTTCTGCTATCTTTGTCCCAGAAGGATACCTGCCAAGTGTCAGTCTGATCTCTCCTTTATGAGGTGGCTCTTTGGATCTACAGGGGTCAGGGAGCTGCTTGAGGAGATAGTCTGTTCTTTATAGGAGCTCAAATGCTGAGCTGTGAGCTCCATTGTTCATTCAGAGCTGCTGGGAAGGTACATTTAGGTCTGCTGCAGCAGAACTCATAAACTGCTTTTTGTTCCCAGGTGCTGTGCCCCCAGGGATTTAGGGCTTTATTTATGAGTTTCCTTTGTGCTGCTGCCTTTTTTTTTTTTTTTCCTTCAGAGCTGCCCTGCCCAGCAAGGAGGCAGCCTGGTCACTGTCTGCCTGTAGAGGCTTTGCTGAGCTGCTGTGTGCTCCACCCAGCTGCTGAATGATCTTCCCTGCAGTTCTGTTTATATGGGTGTAGTTAGAACTGCCTCGGCAATGGTTCCCCGCCTCTGTTATGGTGGACTCTCTCTGTAGTGGTGGGTTGCCTTGGCAATGGTGGCTGCTTCAGCAATGGGGGGTTGCCTTGTCAACGGCGGGCTGCCTCAGCATTGGCTGACTACCTCTCTAGTTTTGGAGTGCCTAGGTAATGTCAGACGCCCCTTCCCCACAGAGCTGGACCGTCATGGGTTCAGCCGCTCTTGCTGTGAAACTCTCAATCTAGAGAGTTTCTGATTGCTGTTCCTTTGTCGGGGTGGGACCAGCTGAGCCTGATCGCCTGGCTCCCTGCCTTGGAGCCTTTTTTTTTTTTTTTTAAGTTGGTGTTCCAGTCACCTGTTGAAGAGGTGCCGGGATCTGTGTGTTTTCCCATGCAGCGACTCACTGCGCTGGCTTAAACAGTGGCACTGAGATTCGTGGCGCTTTTTTTGCTCTGGAATCTACTGTCCTGGTTCCCTGTTCAGTCCTCTTTTTAAACAGATGAATGGGCAACTTCCCGTGGCTCCAATCACCGCCAAAGGGCACCCAGACCAGTGTATTTTGTACAAAGAACCGCTGCACCGGGGTGCTGACAAAGCAGTCGCAAGGGGCAAAACAGTGGGGCCAGCCGATACAGCTGCGCTGGCCGAAACAGCCGTGCTGGTCAAATCAGCCGTGCTGGTGACCCATGGGGCTCCTCCGCCTGGGAATTTCCTAGTCTGTGGACAATAAAAAAGCAACATCCACTCACCCTCTGTGCTTTCACTGGGAGCTGCAATCTTGAGCTGTTCCTAAATGGCCATCTTGGATCGATCTTCCAGGAAGAGTATTCTAATGTAATATTCTTAATATTAGCAGTGCTTCTGGAATTGTTGAGTAAACTACTTATAACCCATGGAAACTATTATATTGGGATGTCATGTGAGAATTTTTCTGTTGTCCCAGGATTTCAGAGTTAGGAATAGAAGGTCCACATACACCGATACTCTAAGTCCAGAGAACTGCCAAAATCGGCAGCAGCCATTTATCCACATAGCTGACTGCAAAGATTCTAGTTCAGAGAATCAACCTAACATTGCCTCTCTTCATTCGCCTTCATTCGCCTTTGCTCTTCTCCTTCTCCTCATACTTAATAGAAGGACGGATCTAGGACAGGGGAAGCTGCCTTCGGTAAGTGAGGTGAAGTGCATGTGACAGACTGTATTTTCTCCCCTGAAGACCTTCCTGTGTAGAGGACAATAGTGAGTGCTGTCCTTTTCTGCAGGGAAAGGAGAAAGGGCTGGGGAGAAAGAACCCATCGTAAAGATGAGTGAGAGGGCTGGAAGAGAGACTGGACCCCAGTTGAGTCCTTGACTAAATAGCGGGCCTGTAATCCGCTCGTGTTACTACAGCAGGAATAAAAAGAGAACCCAGAAGTATTGCTAGGGTGAGGGGACTGATGGGCAAAGGGGATCAGAATTAGAGGATGAATCCCACATGGAATGATGAGTCCCAAAATGTCTCATTTCATAAATGTCTTCCAGGGTCTAGGGAGTACTGCAGAGGAGCAGGTCCTCCATTAGCAGAGCAGGTTGGAATGGCTACCAGCTCACAGGAATTCCACAGAAAATGCCCTAAAAAAGTGACCCTGAACACCCAACGAGGGAGCTGAGGCCTCCCTCAGCTGGGGAAGGAGGTGTCTGATTCTCTCTTCTTCTTTCCCACCTGACTGTGAGTAGAAGGGGTTATGTGAGACCCAGGCTTGTCCCGTCTTCCACCACAAGCTGCTAGAAACACAATCGTGAGGTGAGTCGGAGTTAGGGCTGGAGAGAGATGGAGTAGGGGAAGTGCCTGGGCTCATATGATACTGAACTTTAAAAATGAACAGAACTGATCCTTAGACATTTTTGAGATGTCTAAACTAAGACATTTTTGAAAACCAAAAGTGACTAAAATGTTTGAAACCTAATCAAAAGGAAGGATGGGTTTGGCATAGTATTATTGGGTAGTAGCTATTAGGAAAAAAAAAAAGTTTTTTTTTTTTTTTTTTTTCTTATTTTTCCCCCCTAATTTCAACAATTGAAACTTCAACACACTGATTGCACCATTGGACATTTGTTTCCTTTGGAAGCCACCCTGATTCTTGGAGAAAACCAGTTTTTTTCCCCCTAGCTGGCTTTAAAAACAATTGCTTATAGGTTACAAGATCTGCTTTTCCGGAGACAGTCTTTAAAAGGTGCTCATTAGCAGTTGATATTTAATGTGAGTGCTTTCTAATGTAACTTCATTTAGAATTATTTTTATTTAATGAACCGGGGAAAGCTCTAATGAGGCTGCACATCCCTGTTGTTTTCATGCAGTTCCTGGAGCAGAGAAATCGAACAGACCCCTAAGTGCAGCAAAGGCATGAGACAGGCGTGAGTGAAGTTGGGTTGCAGCAGCTAGAGACTGTCTGTTCCCCTCAACATCAGTACAAGAAAAAAGTAGCAGTTTCAGAAATGATGAGTTTATGTGAGCTAAAGTTAAGCACGTGAAAGCTGGAGTGGGAGGATGAGGCCCACAAAGAGGCGTGATTCGATCTCCTTTTCTTCCTCTTCTGTCTCCCCTCCAGGACTGTCCAGATCCCATTTCTTTTCTTTATTGAGGCTATCTCTTCTTATTTGGTCAATCTGTCATTCCTCAACTGAAACCTACTTTTTCTTCCTGCTTAAATGAATTGTGTGTGTAACAGGTGGCCTACCCAGGGAAAAATTAAACAGGATGCACATTGAGAGACATTCTTTAAATGTCCACTGTGGACATCACAAGTCACTCAAAACGGGTCTTGTACCGAAAAGTGTCTTGGCAGCCTCACTTTAGTTCTGCAACATGAAGTCGATTAGACCATGCTGAGAGCCTCTTTTAGTTCTGTGTGTTTGTAAGGAGCTGGTCATCTTGTCTTAGGAGATGAATGTAAGAAGGCCTCACTGAATCTGATTGGCTGAAGAGAATGCCTTAGCCCTGAGGAGGTGAGACAGATGGCGGCTGTGGGCACTGCAGTTAGGGTCACTTCAACCCTGACACAGTGGCTAGCACTACAGTGCCTGGTTTTTCTCCAGGACGTGTCTGTGAGAGTAAGCTATGAATCCCACCATAGATATGCAGAGTGTGAACCTGGGATCACTGTGGGGAGAAGCCCATGGAACCGTTCAGGCTCCTCTTTGAGCTCCACTGAGAAGGATCACAGCAGAAAGTCGCTTCATTCTTGACACTATTGCCTTAGGCAAGCTCTGTTGACACTTTTCTTCCCTACTTTTGCGTGGAGTCCTGGGTAGATCACATGAGTTTATCAAGTCCTTTCAGGTACCAGTGAATACTACCATTTTTCTAGTAATAAAAGTGTAGACCAGTCTCATATATAAACCTGAGTCTGTCATCCAGTCCACAGTTTCTCCCTTTCTGCAAGTGAATCCCATCCAGGCTGGGAAAGCTGCAGTGGAAAAAAACGTCATGGTGATGCTTTAATCATGTCCTTCCCCATGCTCAATTCCCTAAGTCTCCTTGGGCTTTACCAGAGTTAGCAAACAAATAAAACACACACAAGAAACCTCACTTGTGACCTGATATCTCTGGAGGTGTCAGATGCCCCAAAGCTAATTTTTTTTTCTCCTGAAGTGGTTCTGTGGGATGGTCAGAGAATCCCATTACTGGGGGTCTCTTTTCCACTGTTCCCTGGTATGGGTGCATCCCCCTCTGAAGGGGATCTGACTTTTTGAAGTCTATCCCACATAGACTCCTTTTTGGGGGTCACCTAGTCCTCCTGATGGCCCTATAGGCTGGGATTTCCAAAATGTCTCAAATCTACCTACCTTCTGGAGGGTCTAGACCTGGGGAGGCACGGCCACCTTCTGTAACAGCCATGCCTGAAGCAGCCCTGGTTCTTTGCTTTGTCATTCAGACTTACTCCAGCCAGCTTCTCACCTTTTAGTATAGCTATGTCCTTGCTTTGTCCAGACTTCAGGAGAAACATGTCACCTTCTCAGTGATCCCGTGAAGCTCTCTACCCCTTCCTGAGGAAGGCATCTTATTTCTATGGCCATATTAGTCTATTGCCATAGCACTCAGACGATATCTCTACTAACGAAATCTTCACAGTCTCTGGTTCTATTGGCAAGGAGCAACAGCTTCAAGTGAACTAATGCAACTAATTTCCTCTGTCCCTGGTATTGGAAGAGACTTGACCCTTGTTTAAGTGGAGTAAATCCCTGGGTCCTGGAACATTTTATGAGGAGAGGAGCCTCGGAAGGGAGAGACTGGACTTCCTGTTAATTAGTTGGGGCAGGCTAGGCTCACGCCAGTAATCCTGGCACTTTGGGAGGCTAAACGCCGGGAAATCACTTGAGGTCAAGAGTTTGAAACCAGCCTGGCCAACATGGTGAAATCCATCTCTACTAAAACTACAAAAACGATTAGCTGGGTGTGGTGGCACATGCCTGTGATCCCAGCTATTTGGGAGGCTGAGGCAGAAGAATTACTTCAACCCAGGAGGTGGAGGTTACAATGAGCTGAGGTTGCGCCACTGCACTGCAGCCTGGGCGACAGAGTGAGACTCTACCTTAAAAAAATAAAAATCAGATGGGGCTTGAATAAGTACCTTGAAACATAAAAGGCACGTGACCCTTTTTATGTCCAAGTTCATGAAGCAGTTCCTATGGATTATACGGTTCCAGGAGCTGCTCTCCTTAGGGGTGAAAGTAAGACGGCGATAACAGGTTCTCTTAACTTACTCCCTCCCCATTCCTGCACATCCTTCAGATCTCCTTAGAAGAACTTCCCATCACATGTGTCAAGAAGCTGTTGCTTCTTGCCAACAGAACGAGCGATTGTGAAGATTTCATTAGAAGATATTGTCTGAGTGCTATGGTGTAAGACTCCTTCCTCAGGAAGGGGTAGAAAGCTTCGCAGAATCACTGAGTCTTGGGAGTCACCAAATATTTAGTGGGGACTCTGAATCTATTATTTAATCACATTTTTATTTCCTGCCTTAGCTCCTAAGAGTATGTTGACACGTCTGAGGCATTTCCGGTAATATGCTGTGCTGTGGTATAGAGAACAGAAGGGAGCTACATTTCCTGGGGTGTGAGAGTATAAAGCCTTTCTAATGCTGTGCATGCACTGCTATTAAGAGTTTTTAAAACAAATTTTGTGGGTACCCAGTAGAAGTATATTCAAAGTTTTTCTGATGGCAGTTAATACAGAGTCATATTTGTAGCAGGTGATACATTTATTTTGGAAGTGGCAGTCGGGCCAGGCAACCAGTGAGAAAGCTATTTGTTCACTTTACAAACTTTACCAAAAAAAAAAAAAAAAAAAAAAAATCTGTGCTAAGCATTGGGAATATAGCAGTTGGAAAAACAGTCACAGAAACTTACAGCCTAGTGGGAAGACATCATTACAAATAATCACACCAATAAATATGCAGCAGGTATAAATCTTAGTCCATAAGCTCAGCATTTAAAAATGTTTATTTACATCAGCTTAGATTTGTATTAGAGCTGTCATCTTGACCCATGCTGAAAATCGATCTCAGCAATTTTTGTCTGCTGTCCTCACACTTCCCTCTGTCTCTCACCAAAAGATACACAGACTTTTTCTGTGGCATCAAATACATTAGGAAAGTGCATCCCAGTGACGGCCACCTGTTCACACTGGATCACGCCGATGGACCACAGTGGTAGAAGGTCTCTTGTGGGCTAATGCTCTGCACTTGGGGCTGGGAATCTTTGTGAGGATGGAGCACGTGCCGGTGGTCCAGCGGTGCCCTCGGAGGTTTCCCTGCCTCCCTGGGTGCTGCAAGGAAAGGAGTGTGTGCTGGCCGCCCCGCCGCTCACTGAAGACTTACCCCTCTTCTGGCTGCTGCTTCCTTTTTGCTCTAGGTCTTCCCTGTAATCTCAATGGGGAATTTTTAGGCAGAAACAAACATAAATTATTAGTAATAAATTGTTCTGCCTTAAATAGTAAGTAGACCTCACACTAAGTACCAGGAAGGAAAAGGACATGGAGCTGGCCATAAGAGTATAATAAGGGGACCTATTAAATAATTGAGCTGTGGGGTGGGGATGGGACATCAGAAAATGCTTCTCTGAGGAAGTTACATTAAAGCTGAGACCTGAGCGATTGGGGGAACATAGAGTGTCCCAGGCAGATGGACCATTTAGTTTCCTTGACTGCCATAACAAATTGCTATAAAATTGTTAGCTTAAAATGACAGAAACTTATTCTCTCATGGTTTGGGCAGTCAGAAGTCTGGAATCAAGGTATTGGCAGGGCTGCCGTCCCTCCAAAGTTACCAGGGGAGAATCTTCCTTTTTCTCTTCTAACTTAGGGTGGCTCCACGCGTTCCTCGGCCTGTGGCTGCATGACTCCAATCTCTATCTCTGTCTTCCTATCACCATCTCCTCTTCTTGCTTTGTCTTTTACAAAGATGCCTGTCATTGGATTTAGGGCCCACCTAGGTAATCCAGAATGATCTCATCTCAAACAACTGCTAACAGGTGACATGAGAATCCTGTTGAATTAATTACATCTGCCAAAACCCTTTTTCAAATCGGGTCACATTTACAGGTTCTGGGGGCTTGGTATGGAGGGATCTTGTTTTAGCCCATCATCCAATCAACTACAGGGACTAACAGTGCGAAGTCCCTGAGACTGTCTTTCCTGGACTCTCAGAGTAGATGCCCCCTAGATCACTCCTTTACCATGCCATATAGCATTTGTATGATTATATGTTGTTTTTGAGATGTTTTGCATACATTGGTTAGAGGCAAGAACCAGAGCATACATTCATTAGAGGAAAGACTTTATATCTACTATACTCGCATCCTACCCCTACCTCCAGTGTCCAGCACAGTATGTGCACTTGAGACACTTGAACTCACTTGCAGATTTAGAGCCATGCTCATTCCCACTATTTGGGGGACAAAGCAAGGACATGACAAGTTTTGAAACTAAAACGAATAGTAGCATCCTAAATGAATGAGATTGCTCATCTGTGGAAATCTATTCAGGAGGAAATGATTCGGATGAGTGTTCCCGATAAGATGAGGGAGCTTCTCAGCTCCCAGCCAGGGACCCACAATGCTCCCTCCAAGAAGGAAGGCATCAATTTAGAGTGTAGCTAATGAACGACAGGCTGTCATCGTGGAAACAGTGACATGTCTGTCTCAAAGGTGTGTTGTAATGACAGAAGTCTTTGGTGACTTTAAGGAACATTGAAAAAGCAAGTGTTTGGTAAGAATTTGTGATTGCCAATCTGTCACTGTCAGAGGCACAGAGACACTGTGTCTGGAGGATGTGAGTTTTCTAGTCACGTTTAAAGCGGCGCTGCCTCGTGAAGGAGGGATAAGACCAGCAGCATCTCCTAGATTCCTGTTTGAATTGCATACTTGCCATGAATCTTCTGTTGACAAGTCAGCTTCCCAGGCAATTTGACAGCTGGGGGTGAGGTGACAGGATTGGAGCTGGGGAGCTGTGCCCTGCACAGTGGACAATGGTCTCTCAGTCACCATGAAGATCTGCTTTCTGTCCAAATGAAATTGCCTCTCATGGGTGCCTTGTGATTTTAGGGAGCAGGAATCAGTTCTCAGAATGTGGCTGATCCTAAGGAGAGCAAGTAAAATTATCTGAATTTGCCACACCTGGAACTAGATCCTGCTCTTTTGGTTGTCTGCCTGTGAGGGGGCCCAGCCTCAGGCATCCCACTTCTCTCCTACCCCTGAAGTTTGCTGTTTAGGACAGTGATTGGGAAGCAAGGGAAGGGAGGAAATAGCAGCTGATGAATAGGTCCAGCCTTGACAACTGACTTAGCTGCTGAGGAAAAGATGAGTCGAATGGGGTGAAAAGACAGAAGTGTATCAGGGAAAGTGGACATAATGTTTTCAGTGAAATCATGCTTGCAGCTAAGGTTCCTGCTACTGCTTTGGATGATAGTGCATTCTTCTTTTAAAGGCATGGAGATCATCTTCAAATAAATCAGACTAGAGACAATCACACAACACAGATGCCAGACTCACAAATAAGCATCTACAGCAGCACAATCCCAGGGATCTCTTAAATTTTCTTTAAGAAGCTGAGATGCCTTGGTTCCATTGGGCCCTAGGAGCAATAAAGAAAATGCTGTTGAATTTATGGTTACATTTTATCTACTTAAGAAGCCTGGAGAGGAAAGCTTTTTTAAAGAAAAGAGAAGAAAACACACTTGGTCCTAACACAGGCACTTTGCTTTTAAGCAGATGCACATTCAATTGCAGACTTTGTTTTCTCCCCCAATTAGTCTCCAAATGAGTAACTCACAATTTCCATTTGCATGGTTCATTTTGTTTCTCAATGAAGTGAATGATTATTTCTTGGTTCAGAGAAAGTCTTTTCAAGGACACCAAACACAGATTGCATTTTATTCCTTTAAAAATTAAAAACTTTTGCTTATAGTAATAAAATCAACATTTTGGAATGAGATTCCAGAGTGTTTGCCTTTTAATTCCCTTCAGCCCTAGTGGATATATAGGTCACTCAAGTGCCTACCCTACCTTAGGCATTCTCAGAAAAACTGATGGGGCACCCATGAGATTTCCCTCTCTGGTAATGTTTGACTGGAGGATAGTCAACCCACAGTCTGTGAAGTAGTTGGTGCGATGAGCTTTGTTCAAAGAAGGCGTTGGGTTGGGTAGATTCCCATTCTCTGGAACTCGAATGGGAAAACGGGGATAATAAGGCAGTCTCTGGTGGAGTCTGAAGCTGATGAGTAATGTGATAGAAAGAGCTGGATCTGAGGGTCATGATGGGCTATGAGTAATTAAGCCAACACTGGAAGCAAGTGAGAAATAAAAATTAAATTCCAAGCCCCCGACTGACCGATGGACCATCTCCCCGCCAAGGAGGACGCAGAGTAATTTTGAAAACTGAGTCCTTGGCCAGGACAACATGGGAGGCCAGACATGCCTGTTACGCCCACTCCCTTACTAACTGCCATTGGGCTTTCTTCCCTAAGGACTCAACAGAAACCAGTCCTTCCTAAAGACTCCACCACTAGTATCAATCAACTGCCTGCCTGCTCCCCCTCTCAGTTATAGTTTTCACAAAACAACCTACCCGCATTTCTTCCTGGTAAGAGACCACTGACCTTGATGTGGTTCTGGCCAATCTACAGAGTATGCAGAGTAAAGGTGTTTGTGTCCTCTGCTTTTAATGTCAGGGGGCTGAACACTCCACCCTCAAATTATGCTGATGCCCCATTATTTGTACCTTGTATCCCATGAAGGGGTGTGAAGCTCAATTGCACTTACACATGTTTCTCCTTTTGTAAATATTTATGACTACTCCTTTAGCTTATAGAAGTTGCATGTTCGGCCACCATGCTCAGCATAAATTCCTGTTCCCTTTGCCCCTCCCTTGAAGTGTCTGTTTCTGGCTTCTGGCCGGAGGCTATGCTTCCTGATCTGTCAGAAGGACTCCACTGCAGGCTGCAGTCCTTTATGAGAAATAAAGTTCTTCTTTCTAAATTTACCTCGCCATTCTATAGTTGACGTGATTGGCCATGAAGGTGGGATCCATGGAGAACCCCAGTTTCCCCCAGCATGATCGGAGGTCAACAGACCCACATCTGCAGCTCGGTTGTCTCCCTGACTGCTCTGGGAGGAATCTGGCTCATTTGCTTCAGATCTAAGATCTCCTGCTCTTAGGTTGAAGATTTTGGAGACTTTATTTCTCTCCAACCCTTCCCTCCCTCCCTCCCTCCCTCCCTCCCTCCCTCCCTCCCTTCCTTCCTTCCTTCCTTCCTTCCTTCCTTCCTTCCTTTCTTTTTTTCTTTCTTTCTCTCTCTCTCTCTTTCTTTCTCTTTCTTTCTTTCTTTCTCTTTCTTTTCTTTTCCTTTCCTTTCCTTTCCTTTCCTTTCCTTTCCTTTCCTTTCCTTTCCTTTCTTTTCCTTTCTTTTCTTTTCTTTTCCTTTCTTTCTTTCTTTCTTTCTTTCTCTCTTTCTTTCTTGTCCCAACTCAATCTCTTCCCCGCTTCCCACTGTCCAGGCCCCAGAGGGAATGTCTTTGTTGACTCCAGTTTTGGGAGGGGGCCTTTGCAGCCTTCTTGGTTCCCGCCGTCTGGACCCTTGAAGAGCTCTCCCCTGTCAGCCCCAGGTTTGGGGGTGCTTCCCAGTCCAGCTGGACTCAGATGGTCTGTAAGGCTCCAGGCACTCAAGGGGACTCCTAGTTACAGTGAGTGCAGTTACAGAGAACTTTCAGTCTAAGGGATAGGGAGCCTTAGTTTTGAAGGGACAGTCTCTTCTTGGCAACCATTGAAGATCCCATTGGCTTACATGCTTAAGAACCATGGAAAGATTTTTTTTTTTTTTTTTCCGAGATGGAGTCTCGCTCTGTCACCCAGGCTGGAGTGCAGTGGTGCGTCCTCGGCTCACTGCAACCTCCAACTCCCAGGCTCAAGCGATTCTTCTGCTTTAGCTTCCTGAGTAGCTAGGATTACAGGTGCCCGCCACTATGCCCAGCTAATTTTTTGTATTTTTAGTAGAGACAGAGTTTCACCGTGTTGGCCAGGCTGGTCTTGAATTCCTGACCTCGTGATCCGCCTGCCTCAGCCTCTCCAAGTGCTAAGATTATAGGTGTGAACCACTGCACCCAGCCAATTTTTTTTTTTAAGGATATGTAATAGTGTTATGGTTAACCTTAAAAATTCTCTTGACTAAATTAAAGATCAAAAATCTGACCTAAAGCAAAGTTAAAATCCTTTGTAAACTCAAACTGATTACTTAAGCTGTTCTGAATGAATGACAAGAAAAGCTACTCTGCCTTGTGGTCTAATAGTTAAAATTCTGTGATTTCACTGTCATGGCCTGCATTTGATTCCCAGTAAGGGAATCCTTTTGGTTTGATATTTGTGTGACTTTTGCCATTTATTGATCCTTTCCACTTTCATGGACAGCTTTTGATTTTCTGTCTTCCCTCTGTGGGGACATGCAGGGCTTTTGGGTCTTTGTAAGTAGGTGGTCAGCTGTGATGCTGAGACCCTAGAGAATATGACCCAGCAGAAGTGTGGGTTGTACTCCTTTTGCTGCAAGTAAAACTTTCCTTTCTTTGAGCTGTTTTTTTGAGATGGATCTGAATCTTGTGGGACTGCTTTCAAACCTCTCTGGAGATGCCCCGTTGTGTCCTTGGTTAAGTCATAACCTTGGTTAAGCCTTATTGATTTCACTTGGGAGGTTAGCTTTGGTAAAGAAATTCAAAAGCTGGCAGTACTGGCTAAAATCTGGTAATAAGAGATTTGAGAGGATTTTTTTTTTTTCTTTCAAAGAGCTCTATGGTTAGAAGTTGGCATTATTAAAAGCTGGATATCCTAGGTATAATTGCAATTTTCTAAAAGGGCTTAATGCTTTTTCTCTTTTTGCATCCTCTTTTGAAAAAAATATGTTTTCTTCTCAGTTGATTGAATTGTTTCTTCATTTACTTCTATCTGTCCCTTGTTTCTCTTGCCACCTTTAATATCCCCATGGAGACCTAAAATAAATTCTAACGGCCTGGGATCCCTTAAGGAAAAACCGAAAATGCTGACTCCTCCTTGGGAGGAAACTCTGTTTTTTCTTATGGAACCCTAAGGGTTGTAAGTAGCCAGATGACTCCCAGGTTTAAGACTCTGCTCTCTTTTGCATTGCATTACCTGATGTCTGGCTTTGGTAATACCAGAGATTGCTTTCTGCTGTCAGAAAACATGACCTTGGTGTGGGTGATGATTGCCAGTTACAGCTGTTAGGGGTGTTAGTGGTGGCTGATGGCAGTAGTGTTATGTACAAACAAACCTTGCCTTTGTTCAGATCTAAGTGTGTGCCTTTGAGATGTACATTTTCTACCTTGTTTCACCCGAGTCATGTCTTTGGAGATGCAAATTTAGAGCTGCCTGGCTCAAATTGTTTAGGTCATGAAACAGGTAAACAAGGGATTGATAGTCTAAAGTCGGGGAGAAACTTTGAAAACTGGCAAATGAAGCCTTATAAATCTTTAAGATCTGCCTCTGTCTGTATCTTTCATATACCAAAATATATGAAAGAGCTGATACAAAGAGCTGATTCTGATATGAATATCTGAAAAATAGAAGCTAGCTCAAATACGTTTTAGTTCACAAGACTTTGGTAATCTCTCGTAAATAAAACTAGTCAAAATTATCTTCATGGCCAGGCACAGTGACTCACACCTGTAATCCCAGCACTTTGGGAGGTTGAGGTGGGCAGATTGCTTGAGTCCAGAACATGGTGAAACCCTATCTCTACTAAAAATACAAAAAGTAGCCAGATGTTGTGGCACATGCTTTGGAAGGCTGAGGTGGGAGATTCACCTGAGTCGGGAAAGTCAAGGCTTCAGTGAGCCATGATTATGCCAATACACTCTAGTCAAGGTGACAAGAGTGAGACCCTCTCTCAAAACAACACACAAACAAAAAGCCAAAATTCTCTTCAGTAATTTAAAAGGTTACAGTTATGTTAAATTAAGTAATCTTAGGCGTTTTCACTGGAAACTAGGGCTATAAAGAGTTAGAATAGTAGTTAACATATTTTATTAAAACTACCAGATATAATAGAAGCAATTCTACATACAGAGTGTATAAAGAAGTTAAGATGTGTTTTTGGTGAAGTTTATTAGAAAAACAGGATGTGATTTTTGCTTAAGGGAAAAGTAATTTTGTTTGGTCAGAGGCTATTTAAAGTCTGCTTCAAAATGAAGGACAACATGATACAGGTCAAATTAAATAGAGAAAAAATAAAAAGATGGAGAATGAAGAACGTTTGATTCCCATGTGGCCACTTGGTCACCTATGGTAGGAAGCAGCAGCTGTGCTGCATTCAGTCACTAAAGGTAAAAGTTACCACTGGAATTTAGAGATGGATCCAACTCTGGGGGAGTTGGTTGACTGTATGCATAAGGAAAAGCAAACTAATAAGGAAAAAGCAAAATATTTAATCCCTTAGTTATTGTTATCCATCATAGTGATATAGGACTTAAGAAGGAATTGCTTAGGCAGATAGTGAGGGTACTAGAATCCTAAGTAAGGTTTTCTCTTTTAATGAAAAGTGGCCCCCAAATCATTTTCTAACAAAGAGCAGCCTGTGAAATTGAGCTGCAGATATAGATTCCGGCAGTTGTGCCAGTTATGTTCTAAATGGTGGCCCCATCTTCCCTTCTCTTTGTCAGCCACATGTACAGTAAGGAGTAGACAAGATGGTGCCATACAAATGGAAAGATCATTTGCATAATAAGATTAAAGGGTAATTAAGAAATAAAATGAATACAGAAAACATTGATGGGGTGAAACTAAGAGGAAAAAAGAAAGGGGAGAGTCATGGGACGCATCCCAGCAGGGTGAACATCTTCAGATGGTTATTAATAGATGAAATGGGGGCCACGTGTGGTGGTTCATGCCTGTAATCCCAGCACTTTGGGAGGCCAAGGTGGGCAGATCATGAGGTCAAGAGATTGAGACCATCCTGGCCAACATGGTGAAACCCTATCTCTACTAAAAAAAAATACAAAAATTGGCTGGGCTTTGTGGTGCACACCTGTAGTTCCAGCTACTTGAGAGGCTGAGGCAGAGGCAGGAGAATCACTTGAACTGGGGAGGCAGAGGTTGCAGTGAGCCAAGATTGTACCACTACACTCCAGCCTGGGCAACAAGAGCAGAACTCAGTCTAAAAAAAAGAGAGAGAGAGAGAGAGAGAGATGAAATAAATAAATGGAAACTGATGGGGTTAAAACAAAGATCTTAACACAACACTATGGAAGGTTGGGTGGACCAAAGGGAGACCCTGCTGGTCTCCCAACATTAAAGGGATTGCAGTTCTATAACTGTGGACCCTGACTGTTGGTGCTCATTAAAATTGTAGGTTTTGATTCTGAAGGCTAACGTTGTGCTATCTTTCACAATGTGTTTCTCACGCAGTATTCAGTACGTTTGACAGTGCCTCTTTCACTCACTGAGGAATGTGGACCAGAAAAAATCCTCTTGGTTTCCCAGCTTGTCTCTGCTGCTGACTGGGCAAGTCATTTATTCTGTTTTTTGTCTGTTTGTTTTTTAACTTGGAAAATGTAAGATAATATACATACGATTTAATTTTTGTGTAATAGATACATGTAAATTTATATATGTAAATGTATAAATGCAAGCTACTATGAAGTCTGACAGTTACCTCCTGAGAGTCCTGCAGGTGTTGGCTGATCAAATATGTTAGCCAACTTCATGCTGTGATTGGCTTCTTTACATTGCTTTTGTTGCTCCAGCTCTTCATGTTTAAATGGATGCATGGCTAATGGTTTGTCAAATAAGTACATGAGAAGGAAACTGAGAAAAATGTACTCTGTTCCAACACTGCTGTAATAACTTATACCAAACTCTTTCATGATCTAGCTCTTCCACTCTTGATCACTAGGCTATAAACTAAGAAGCTAGACTAGATCGGGCTTGACTTCTCAATCTTGGCTCCTGACTGAAAGCCTAATACACACACACCACATTATCAATATCATCAGGAATGCCCTGACCACTGTGTGAATTCCTGGTGACCTAATGCTCAGGACGCAGGCTTGGGGGTCTGCCATGATGGGCTGTATTCTCTATGGCTTGCTTTGCTCTATGAAATTCTGTGCTTTGAGGATGACAAGACTGCGTCCAGAAAGAGCCTTTCTTTTCCTTTTAGAAAGCAGTCTCCTTGAATTGACCCTGTGTGATACCCGGCTGGAAAATGTCTTGACTCTGCTCATACCATCACACTAGATACAAATATAAAGCACCATAACTCTTGAATGACAGTGTGCATGACACATATACCTTAAGCCCCATGGGGGACAATCTGACCAATTCTGTTAGTCAGAGAGAAAGAAAGCTTTGTAGATTACCGTCATTTATTTTGTAGACCTTTATTGTATTTGCCTTTCAGAGAAGAAAGAAATCTCTAGTGAAACTTCTATAATATTCAGTTCAAGTGACTCATATTCTTGCTTAATTATTATAAAGCTTTTTGGTAGAATTTTTTCTGGCTGCAATTGAAGTTTATAGAACCTTTGCCTTCAAATGCAATAAATCTGTCACTACCAGTGAAGCAGTTTGCACCTGAGGCTACTGCCTGACATTGTAATATGGGGCTGACATTCTGATGAAGAGGCTGTGAGTGGGAGTCAGGCTAATGTCAACTCCAGCAAGCACAAAGGCCACTGTTAAACCAGGAGGGGCCTGGCCTGTGGTATGCAGGGGCCCTATGCCTGTGAGAAGAAAGATGAGGCCTACCTCACTAGACTTCACAGCCCATCATCCAGACACACCAATAGGCTGTTACAAGTTCACCTAGCCAATCTGCAGTTTTCGCCATTCCTCCCCAAAACTTAATCACAAGTGGGGTTGGAAACATCAATAAACAATTAAGGAGGGTTTGGGAAATTGTGCCTTTTAAAGCTAATAAATGGTCACTTTAAATCTTATTTCAAAAATAACGCATGCTTATTGTAAGACATTTAGTCAATATAAACAAAAATGAAAAAAGTGAAATGATTGTTAGCTTATCTTTTAGGTCTTTTTTCCGTGTACACATAAACATGGGATTTCCACAAAGTAATACTATCCATAAGGTTCAAAACCTATTACTTTGCATGATATATCATGAATACATTTCATTGCCATTAAATATTTTAAACGCTGAAAAATTTTAATGAACGAAAGCATATTCCATTTTTAGGAATCTACAACAATGTACCTTGGCAATTTTAAACGATTAAACATCCAAGTTGTTTTAAATTTCCTTATAAGTGATAGAGATAATTATTTAGAAGACTTATTCTAATTTGATAAGTAAATAACATATTTTTATTGCAATTTATTTGAAACCAGTGAGGCTGTATAGATTGTTGTGAGTTTTTTAGTCACTTGAATTACTCCTTTTGTGATTTCCATACTTGTCACATTTATATTAATGTGTTAATTTTTTCTAATTAATTTCTAAGAGATTTATATTCTAACAGTATATCCATTTCATTTTATTATTTTTTAAAAACAATTAGCCAGCTATATATGTATATATACAAAATTACATTCTTGCATGTTTATGTCTTACAAATATTGCAATAATTTTATTTATGGAGGGCTTTCAAAAAACCATATTAAAATATTTAAAAATTAGTTAAAACTTTCAAACTTTTCAATATTTTTTTGTGTGTGAAATGCTCAGAAAGTCTTTTAGATTTAGTTTATTTAAAGACTCACTAACACTTTTTTTAAATGTTGTTGAAGTTTTTTGGGTTTGTGTTTTACATTTAATACCATCTGGAGTTTATTTTGATATAATGTGAGGTAGGGATCTTACTGCCTTGCTTTGTAGATAATCTAACATTATTAATTAATTCAGAATTCTCCAAATTATTTGAAATTTCATCTTGAATTTCTAATAATTTCAATTACTTAAAATTCCATGTGATACATTTTTATATAATTGTTTCTGTTTTCTGAACTGTGTGGAATTGGCTGGTTGTTGCTGAGATGGAGAAACAATAAGCTCAGGTCAGCTAATTACCAACTTGAGGTAGAATATGCCAGTCAGAGGCCCCCTTACAGCTTTAGAGATCCTCATCTCCTGTGCCCAGTTCCCACACTGTGGAGGACCAGGCTCAAGACAAAATTGTAAAATTGGCAGAACTTCATAGAGGGCTGAAATCTGTAGCCTCACAAGATTGTCCACACCAAAATCAGGGCTGTAGTAGGAGGGAGATCCTGGGACTAGGGTTGGGGTCTTCTGGACAGATAGACCTGAGAACCAGAAACTCTGATTCCTCTGAATCTTCTGGGCCTATAGGAAGGGTCTATTGCCTTTCCTGGAAGAATGGAATCTTCCCCTTGCTCCCCATGTACCATGTCTCAACTAAAGCTGATACTGTGCCAGAAACTACTCATCTTCTTGACTCCCATCTTAGCCAGTAGATCAAGCCTGGGGACTCATTTCAACAAGGGCTGACTGGGAAAAGGATGATCCTGCTAGTTTTGAAGAGGGATTACTTAGTGAAGAGGCTGCAGAGCCTGGGAATTCATACCAGTAAGAACCAAAAGAGCATGTCTGAGAGGGGAGTGAGATAAAGCTGGATAAGAGAGAGTTTGTTGAACTGAATGACTCTTCCTTTTTCAGTATGAGTGACCTCACATTGAAAGACAGTTCTCTATGCTGCTGGGATGGCTCTTGGAAGCTTGGAAGAAGAAATGGCGTATGCACAAAGAGCAATTTATTTTCATTGTAGAAAACTAAGAAAATGAAGAAAAGTATTTTTTAATCCTCTTTTCAATTAAAACGTTATTTATATTTGTTTTTTAGAGACAGGATTCCACTCTGTTGCCCAGGTTGAAGCACAGTAGCATGATCATGGCTTACTGCAGCCTTGAACTCCTGGGCTAAAGAGATCCTCTGGCTTCCACCTCTCTTGAGTATCTTAGCTAGGACTACAGGCACAAGCCACTACACTTGGCTAATTTTTAAATTTTTTGTAGACGTGGTCTCACTATGTTGTCCAGGCTGGTCCCGAATTCCTAGCCTCAACCAATCCCCCTGTCTCAGCCTCCAAAAGTGCTGGGGAAAAAATTCTCTTGATCCTTTGTCTTTTGTTTCAAAGATAAGCACAGTTTAATATTTTAATATATTCCTTTCTGTAACTTCTCTATGTTCTCTTGTAAACACTCACACATAAAGACACACTAAAAATAAATCTCCTGCATATAAGGTTTTATTTTTATCTTGCATTTTAAAGAAATTAATGTTATATTGTTAGCAATGTTGTTAGAGAATATCACTTTTAATTTCAGCAAAATATTCTATTGTATGATATAACGTTCATCATGGTTGATTCCCCTATACCCCACTTGCAAGTAGGTTACTTGGAAAACTGAGTCCAAGCACCAATGATTGGCTCAAGAGTGGGAAGTGAATCTTTCTTCCATCCTCCCCCAAGGAGACTCTGGCCTTTTGCCGGGATAACTATGTGTTAGGTAAAGGCAAATTATGACATTTCAGGGACTACTGGACACTGGCTCTGAGCTGATGTTGATTTCAGTGACCCAAAATGTACCGAAAAACATAATATGAGCCCATCTCTTGAGTGAGCCAAATTCTAGACACAATTTGGGACAATAAGATACTAGAAGAGGCTTGCAGGTGGATTCTATGGGAGAAACATCCTCACTCATAAAAAAGAGTCACTATAAACTAGGTATAATGGCAGAAGAAACATAGAGTTGGATCAGGCTAAATTTATGATTTGGGCCCACTAAGTAGGGACTCTGCATTTAATGTTGCAGCTCAGGGAGTTAAAAAAGGTTCGAATAGTTTATTTGCTTGGTTAGCTGAAATATAGATTAAAAGATGACCTACTGTGAGGGAGCTGGAAATACCTGATCTCTCTTGGGTTAGTGTACAGAAAGGAATCCAAAGGCTTAGGGAGATTGGGATGGTGCAGTGGATTAATCACTTTAGACCTACTTGTCCCAGCTGTGAGGGCCCAGAAGATATATGCTTGACCAATGCCTTGCAAAATATATTTGTGAGGGCAGCACCTGCATCTTTGAAGAGCCTATAATTGCTCTTCTCTGTATGTCAGATCTAACAGTGGGAACCACAGTCACTCAACTATAAAATTTGAATACAATAGGAATAATTGGATCCCAAGGTGGCAGGGGCCAAGTAGTGGTACTGAACCATCAAAGGCAAGGTGGGCATAGCTTCCATAATGGACAGCAGAGGCAAAGTGGCGATCAGAATAGCCTGACTTGTGTAGAGCTCTGCCATTGGCTAATGAATCATGGTGATCCTAGAAGTGAAATTGGTGGGAAGCCTACTGCATTCCTACTTAATTTATATAAGCAGAAAACTTCTAAGTCAAAAGAACAAAAGACTAATTTGAATGATAAAAGCAGAGAATCACACCCCTTCGATCAATTTTCAGTCTTAAGCCAGTTTACAGACCCAGAACCCCTTGAATGAAGGGGAGGCTGGGTCCTCCCACAACGTAACTGACAATTTATTCAGTGAATCTTTCTCCCATCCTTCCCCAAGGAGACTCCGGCCTTTTGCCAGGGCTACTGTGCACTGGGAAAAGGCAAATGATCAGACATTTCAGGGACCACTGGACACTGTCTCTGAGCTGACATTGATTCCATGGGACCCAAAATGTACTGAAAAACATAGTATGAGCCCATCTCTTAATCTTTATCCTTTTTGTTTATTTGGATAACAACTAAGTTTGTGCAGGTGGATGTGGCAGTAGATTGAGTTTGATTTGAGCCAAGTTCTCTCCAGAAGTGTCTTCCAGGTACAGATTCAGAAATTTAGAAAATAGAAGAATTAATTCTCATATTCATGCTGTATTTTCCAGGCCAGGCCAATCCTATCCTATGAGGTTCTCAAGCGCTTAACTGGACAATTAATGTGGTCAGTGCTTTGAACTGAATTTAACTACCAGATTTTGTGTGTGCTCTCTAATGTTCAGAATGCTGAGGAGGACATAGGACAATAGGAGATCCCTGATTTTTCTAGTAACATCCCTAACCCTTGCATATTTTAGAAACATATAATCCACCAACTCTGTACACTGTTTACTTTGAGCTTTGAAGAAGTTTTGGTTGTTATCTCTTCTCAATATAGCTGTTATTTCAGATGCAGAATGACCTACTATAATCAGAATGATTAGTCTGAAACTCTAAAGGGGTGATTTATCTGGTGACCAAAAGCTAAAGGGGAAAATTAATATGGATTTTACAACAACAACAGCAAGAGTAATAATACCAACATTAGGTTAAGGTGGAACACAACTTGTAACCATTAAATTGTTTTGGGGTAATATTTGGTACATAAGCATTCTTATGCAGTTTAGCATGAGAACTATTATGCATTCTTCAGGTCAGAAGAGGTTAGAGATAAAGCGGATTGCCAGTGAGATGCCTGGCCTTATCTTGGCATGCAAGAGATCCTTCTTTCCCTTTAGGCAGTCAGTCAAGAGCCTTTCATGATCAACCCAGTATGATGTTAAAACCATTTATGAGTTCACTTTTGGCACTGACATGTTGGTATTGATGATGAGATAATAAAGAAACAATTGCACAGTTTGGGAATTTGACATTTCCACCCTCTTTCACAGAGAGCTGGGGAATTCTCCTTGGGGAGATTTCTTAAATAGAACTTGAACCCATCTACTTCTTTAAATCTTCTTGATGCACTTTGGTGAAAGCCATCATATTTCACTCTTACTTCCCTGATTGGCCATTCTCCAAACAGAGCAGTCTTTTCAAAAGCGTACAACACATGCAATTTCTCAACGAGACTCGCCAGTGACTTTTCATTTTATTTAATACACCTTTGAGCTGTTTATTATGAAATCCACATAATTTGGTTTTGTCTTTTTTCTAATTTCTCCTTTGTGTCTCATGTTCTGCTTTCATTGCCTTCTCTCAGTTCATTGAACATACCGAAGTCTTTCTTGCCACCAGGCCTTTACACTTGCTCCTTTCTCTCCCTAGAAAGAACTCTCATGGCTGCTCACATGTCTGACTCCTTTTATTCTTAAGGTCTCAGCTCCAATTTCACCCACTTAGAGGAAACTTCCTTGATATTTCTTTTTTCTCCAATCATTCTTTATCACATCACCCTTTCATTTACTTCGTTGCACTTGCAATAATTAGAAATTATCTTCTTTATTCATTCCTTTAATTGTCTATTATCTATCTCTCCCAACTAGAGAGCAAACTTTATAAATGCAGGGAATGCCCCAAACCTGGAAGAGTGCATGCCCCAAAACTTTAGTTGATGAAATTAATCACAAGCTGCAATATAAAGATTTTGCAAATGACGGAAACATAAACTTAGGTTTCCACTCTTAATTTCCATAGCTACTAGTGGTAGTTTTCTATATCTGTTTCTTGAGATGTAGGGGGAAGACAGTAACCAACATTAAGAAGTCAATTGAACTGCTGAATTGATGTTCCAAAATTCTTAGTAGTGAAGCAATCTTTAAAAGGCAAGGGAATGAAGAAAGAAAATGGGTTTGAATGCCTAGAACTTGGCTTTGTATATCAAGAGCCAAAACCTTGAGGGAAATAAAGTACACAGCTTATGTAGAAAACAATAGATTCAAAAGAATGCGTAATGGGGTAAAATCTAGTCTTTTGCTTCTTGATTAATTGGTAGAAAAAGTTGACCAACTGAAGGGAGGAGACAGAAACGCTAGATAGAGGGGTGTCAGAGTCTCAGGGATGGACATGGGACCCTTAGAAGGCTCTGATAGTCTTGGGGATTAGAGAACATTAGAGGACTGAAGTCCCTTGTCCTGTGGAAACTCTGAGGAGAGAGAGACTCACAGCAAGCTGTATTCAGTGTGGTGGTAGTGGTGGTGATGTTGCCAATAGTTAAGTAGAAATGGTGACCTCTCAGGACCAGCAGACAGAAAACTAGCACTATTCTTCACTTCACCTTGAGCCTTAATGGTGTTTCTTTTCTTTTCTTTACTTTTTTTTTTGGAGACAGCCTTGCTTTGTTGCCTAGGCTGGAATGCAGTGGTGTGATCTCAGCTCACTGCAACCTCCACCTCCCAAATTCAAGTGATTCTCCTGCTTCAGCCTCCTGAGTAGCTGGGACTACAGGTACGTGCCACCACGCCCAGCTATTTTTTTTTAATTTTGTATTTTTAGTAAAGACTAAATTTTTTTTTAGTTTTTATTAAAACTAAACATGGTTTTGCCATGTTGGCCAGGCTGGTCTTGAACTCCTCACCTCAAGTGATCCACCTGCCTCAGCCTCCCAAAGTGCTGGGATTATAGGTGTGAGCCACCACACCTGGTCTGACCCTTAATGTTGTTTCATTGTCCCAGGTGGTGTGATTGAAGAGCTAGGCCGAGAAGGGCAAATGAGTGTTGGGGGTTAGGGCAAGTGAGAGAGTACAAGGGAAGCAGGGAGAGAAAGAGCGAGAGAGAGAACGAGAGAGAGAGAGAATGTGAAAACTCATAGAAAGAATGAGATGGGGACAGAGAAACCTGTGAGGTCTTTGTAGGGAGGACTGCAGACAATGGGTGCAGGTGCAGTGGAAACAGCTGCTGAAACCAGGGTCAGCTGGACAGAGGCCAGCACAGAGTTCGCCATGCCGCGGGCGTCTCTCCAATGTTGCCAGGGTGATACAAAACCCCTTGCTACCTCCCATGCTTTAATTCAGTCGTGGAGAAAGGGAAGGTAAAACTGTGGAGGAGTTTGCCAATCTTAAATTAACTGATTTTTTTTTTTTTAAACCCCGAGATGGCGTTTCACTCTTTTTGCTCAGGCTGGAGTGCAGTGGCATGATTTGGGCTCACTGCAACCTCCGCCTCCTGAGTCAAGCAATTCTCCCACCTCAGCCTCCTGAAAATTACACTGAATATTTAAGCCAGAAAGAGCCATTTTGAGTTTTAAAGCAGGAATGATTTAATTTACTTTGATTACAAGATTTGATTTTCTTCCCATTGGTGAAAGTGGGAGCTTGGAAACTAACGAAGTCCAGTTATGAGAAAAGTAAGTCATATTCTTGCAGATCTGAATTCATGATTATATTAAAATTCAATTCATACTCCCTAAGTTCATTTAAAAATCTGTATGTGTATATATGTCTGATGTTGCATGCCTAGTAAATGGGTTTTTTTTTTTTTTTTTTGCAGGTACTCATAGGACTTTGTGACACTAAATGAGAGAACTAGGTCAGGCTCCTTGTTCAGAGTAAAGAACAAGACTAAGGCAGAATTATGCTTTTCTTTATCCTGAGGCTTTGGAAAGAGAGAAAGCACTTTTGATGGGATTTAGAAACATGATGTCAGAATAAATTTTTTTCCACATATTTTTTGTTGTCTTCGCCTCTCCTTAAGAAAACCTAAACAAGTCAGACTATATAGAAATAAAAGAAGGAAGGGGGTTCATAATCTGAATTAGAAAATAATTTTTAGCAATACAAAAGCAGTGCTCCTCTTTTCTTAAGTGCTTGTTTATGGATCATCAGCCATTTGACAGGGGAAATTGGCAGAAGACAAACTGAAAACTAAAGCACTAAGAACAAGTAGACAATGCAAGATCAATCATAAAAGACAGACAGCCTGTTGGTAGTTGCCATTCATTGAGAAAATATAATTTAATTTGCAAAGCTATCAACATAATTTTACCTGTTGGACAGTGAAAGGAAGTTGACCTTTTAGTCATATCATGTTTCTTGTTTTGAGATTTCACCAACAAATGTAGAAAAATCTCTTCATTATGAGAGCCCAGGAATGTAGCACCATCTCCCTGACTTAACCACAGCTGTTGCTTTGTACCTCTACTTCTGCTGGTACCAACCTGGAAAATCTATAGTTATACTGGGTCATATTTGTTATAACCAAGTTTTTTGCCTCCACTGAATTTCAGTCATGTTTCTGCATCCTGCAGCCTGTCAGTGTTTTAGGTTTTCCCTGTGGGTTCTTCTATACTCTTCTCACCTGTGTGGGCATTCTGATTACCGAGTCCTCAGAACGCATGCTCCCACACTCTCTTGCTTTTTCTCTTTCCCTCTTATCCCCTTCAACTCCTTCCCCAACGAACTATGACGCCCACAACCCTGGACCCACTTCCTTTTTAAAAGTTGACCCTGCTAAGCAGGAGGCAGTTTCTCTGCACAGGAAGATACAACGTCCTCTTCAAGGGAGACCAGTTGGAGATCCAGATGTGTGTTTTGGAAGTGAGAGGAAGGTGCCTGCAAAGGGAGAGGCTAAAGGGAGGAGAAAAAAGGATGTGGGTGGAAAAACGGTTAGAAGGAGATGAGAAGGCTGGGAGAAGAATGCTGAGGAGAGTGGAGGAGCGGTATCCAGGGCACAGCATTACTTTTAAATAGAAGAAGAGGAAAACTTTTCCTGCGAGTTATGAGGTAATGAATTAAGAAGGGGAGATTTCGATTTGGTTATTTTGACCTGGTCAGTTAGACACTGATTTCTATGAAGTTGGGAAAGGTTTTGAGGAAGTCCCAAATACTGAAGTTCATTCTTTGATAGGGGTGGGGTGAATATTACCTCTATTTAGTAATCTTTTCCTGTGTTGCAGACCCGGGACCATTGCACCTGTCGCTATTACTACATGACTGTGATTACTCCCATTTCACAAGGAAGAGAGCTGAGTTAACCTGGAGCTTCTCCTTTGATAAAGCAATTGTACAGGTGAATATTAATGCTTTCTGCAAAGAGCAAATAACATTATTTTAACTCTCTGTTCTAAAGTCAAATATTGAGATTTGCGTGGTCTTACCTTATGCAGGAGGTTAAGAATTTTAAGAAATTTTAAAGAAAGTTTGAAATACAAGGTCAAAGGTGGAATAAGGACAGACATGCATGTGTGTGTGGGGGGGGTGGTGTGTAGGGAAGGAGGAAATGGTATATAAATAAGGGCAAGATCTGGACGCAATATATCTGAGAAAGTAAAAGAGAAAATAGTTGAGTGGCTGTTCTTGTTAAAGGCATGAAAGAATTAGCTTTGATTTGGAATCTTCTCAACACAAAGAGATGAGAAATGTTTGAAGTGATGGATATCTCAGTTACCCTGATTTGATCATCACACATTGGATGCATGTATCCAAATATCACATGTACCCAATATACAAATGTGCAATAATTATTAATAAAAACAAACAAAACAGAAAGTTTGAAATCTAATTTGGCAAAATGTAGCCAGTAAATGCGGTACTTTTCAGTCCTGATTCTTCTCATTCAATGAAACTTTTCTGCAGAAGTCAAAGAAGAAAATACAGATGCTTCATTATGTAGATTGTCAGGCATGCAATTCTTATAGGCACCTGGGTTTGCATGAGAGACCTACTGGAGTTGTCCACTATTTTCAGGCTGGAAATGGAAGGAAGTAGAACTAGATTTGCAAATCCAGGTGCATAATAGATGTTGTGATTCCATCCCAGGCTTGGCAAAATGTGCCTTGATTGTTTTTCTTGGAGAAAAACTGAAACTACTGAGTGAGGAAAGCGGACAGATCCAAAAATGTAAACCATAGGCTGCTTGTTGAAGACAAAACTCTGAGGGCCATAAAGTTTATTTTTTGAAGTCTCCCACTTTGCCTTTCTTACTCTTTTTCTGGCTGGTACTGCCCCATCCCACCCCTCCCCACACTTACACCACTCCGAGCATCCTTTATGCAGAGGTTGCTAGTACTCCCTCATCTAATGTTTGTAAATATATTTTCAGGGCAAAAATTATGTCACATGTATATTTGCGAATGTATTATTATATGAAACAGTGACACAAATTATAATTAATTGTAAATATAGGTGTAAATATGTACAAGTCCTGATCAAAATGACCATTCTTCCTTATTTTTTCAATTCCCATTTCTGCCAGCAACATTCTTTTTCCTCAGTCCACTAGTCTCGCCTAGAAAATTGACCTGATAAAAGGATATACTTTAAAGTGGTGTAGGCTGACAATACCTGTTGTCGATATTAACGAACGCTTTTGTGTGTGGGCATCCAGGATCTCTTCCTACTTTTGGGAATCTTACTTTTTTCACTTTAGTGAATTGCTTTTGTATCTCCCCCTACAGTGACAGGAAATAAATGGGAGTTTTTACTTTATGACTCTGCTTCCTGGCCACAATGATTGGTTCACAGATAAATACCACCTAATCTAGACTGGCCAATCACAGTTCTGCCCTAGGAAATATATATTTTAATCTAACAGGGATACAGTTTTCTCTTGTCTCTGATTTTCAAGTGTAACAGAATATAAGCCTGAAGTTGCTAGTATATAGGTCTTCAACTGTAGAGGTTTTGCTCAAGATTAAAAAAGTGGGGACACATTTGAGAGTTAGAGAGTCCTACAGATGTCAAGTCCCTGCTTCCTTCTGGTTTTCTTTGGGTCTAGTTCTACCCTTGCCTTGCCTACTGTTTTCTAGAAAGTTTTTAGTTTTCAAGAGGACATGGTCATGAAAATTAAGAAAAAACATTCGGCGGTGTTTCATGAAGTACGGCAAGTGGAAGTGAAGCGGTTTTGAGCAGTAGGTTTACTCTAATGTCTCTCTACTTCCACCACACAAGTATTAGTCTGTGCTACTCACTAAAAAGGCTAGCTTTGCCAAGGATCTGCTGAGAACTTAAGTGGATGAACTGGTGACTCTGTTTAGGGTGAACAGCAATGCCCAGCTACTTCCTGGGAATTCTGAAGAAACCTAAAAGGCAAATAGGTAAGCCTACATTCAGTGATGCTTCCATATTCTACCTTGTGGGTCTGATCTCCCTAATAGCTATGTGTAGGCTTTGATGAAGCAGCTCCATGTGGCAAGATCCTGGGAAAATCTTTGTGCTGTGATAGAGAACATGGCTGTGGATTGGACATGCCAAGGATTTCCTGAGAACCATGTAGCCTTTCAGTTGAGCAAAGCCTGGGGCAACTTCTCTTATTTTTTTCAAAAGGAACCTTAGTCAGCTTTCTTGTTGTGCAGAAAGTTCTCAAGCCTGGTGCCAAGAGTATTGGGAACTACGAATTCCCTTCATGCCCCTGCATCTTTGATGCTGACCCCAGGAAGAACAGAAATCCTTGGCTCAGGTCCTGGAGTAGATGGGAGTCAGCTTACTGATAAACTGGTCAAAAATTTTGAAAAGGGTTGGTGAGTACACTCCTTGATCATTTTAACTGAGAGCCTGCTGAGTGTGGCTTGCTTTGAGGCATCGTCAGTCATTGAGTCTGTGTTGAACAACAAGTGAGAGTGCTTCTGCATTTGTTCACGGTGAATGAGCCTCATGAAGCATAACCAAGAGTCCTCCGGAAGCCCTTGTGAAGCTGTCTTCAAGAATAATCTTGGCCCTAGTGATGGTCTGTAGAAGCAGTGTAGTGTGATTAAAGCATTTAGGGTATAAAGTGATAGAGCCCCAGTATCTAGCATGGTATGCCTCAGAGATAATACTAGTAGTAACTTTCATTGAGCACCTGTTATGTGCCAGGTTTTCTTCTTATCACATGGTATGTACGACCTCATTTAATTCTTACAACCATCTTATCAAGTAGGCACCTTTATCACCTTCATTGTTTGGAGGGAAAAAAATGAAGCACAATTTAAATGAATTGCCCAAGTTTGCTATGATAGCTTGTCTCCAAAGTTGAGTCTTCCTGGAATTTCTGCTGGCTCTATGACTCACTTTGACCAAGGAAATATGGCACAAGTGACATCATAAGCCCAGTTAAGCCTTAAATGACTGTAGCACCAGTTAAATCCTGACTGCAATGTCACGAGAGACTCCAGAACCACCCAGCTAAACCCAGTCTGCCCACAGAAAACCATAAGAGCTAATAGTAAATGATTGCTTTACATCACACACTTTTGGGGTGGTTATTATGTAACAGTAGCTAATGAAAACATTCATATGGCAGGTAAGTTGCAGAGCTGGGGTTAAGCCCAGGCAGCTGAGTCCAGATTCAGTGCTCTCCGTCAGTGTTCTACAGGGACTCCATTCCTCTTGGTTTTTAGGACCCTGATGATGTATATAGAGTTTTCCCCAAGCAAACAGGCATGCACATCTGTCAAGTAAAGATGGTGGATTTGTAGAGAAAATACATGTAGCAGAGAGGATTAAATGTGATTCTAAGTCAGATAGACTTGACTTTGAACCTCTGCTGCACCACTTGCTAGTTTTATGACCTTGGACAACTTACTGCCAGGTGGGGGCCTGATGGTGATGAGGGTAAGCTTCTTAAGTTAGTGTGTACAGGCAAAATCTCCTCTGAAAGCTCTTCACACTTTTTTTGCTGTTGGTAAGACAGGGTCTCACTCTGTCACCGAGGCTGGAGTGCAGTGTTACAATCTTCACATTCTTTCAGTACAGACTCAAGTAGTCCTGTATGGCCACATACCCTTTAAGGTAGAAGTGTTTTCACAGGACATCTGAAGCAAGTGATTATTGAGTGAGATGGCTAGAGCCCTGGACACTGTTAAAAATAATTATCCTGTTTCATATTTTGACTGAATGTGTATGGTTGAATTTATGTAAGTTAAATGTGTTTTAGAAGAGCCTCTATCCTACTTTTCTGTGCTTCAGTTTTCTCATCTGTAAATGGCAATGTAGATAAACTGTGTAGGGTTTATTTATTGATTGATTGATATTTTTTAATAGAGATGGTATTTCACCATGTTGGCCAGGCTGGTCTCAAACTCCTGACCTCAAGTGATCCGCCTGAGCCACTGCGCCAGGCTTTTTTTTTTTTTTTTTTAAAGACGAAGTCTTGCTCTATCACCCGGGTTGGAGTGCAATGGCATGATCTCAGCTCACTGCAACCTCCATCTCCCAGGTTCAAGTGATTCTCCTGCCTCAGCCTCCCCTTGGATACTCTCAAGTTCTGGCTGACTGCCTCACTGCTTACAGAGCTCCCTGTGGGGTGAAAAATAAATTGGTGATACCAAAATAAATTTTTAAGGGACCCAGGAGATTAGTTTAGTTCATTGAATCTCAAACTTTTTATTTGTACTTCAGAGATAGAAATATTTATATTGTCAGTATTTTCCACTGTACAGTGGATGAATTCAAGAACATAATATAACTGTGGACAGTAGACACGTGTACACTAGGCGTGTAGGAGTGAGCGTATTTCCTGAGATTCTGGTTGTAACAAGTGCAATGGTGATTTTCAACTTTACACTAGTGCTTCCATAATTAACCTGAAAAAAGTTATGTGATAGAAATCTCTGCAAATCCCCTCATGTGTGAAGTGGGAAGAGGGGACAGGAGAAGCATATATATCTAGAGTCATGTTTCAAGATTGCCATGTCTCTATTTTTCAGATGTCTCAATTGCTAAATCCATCCATATTCTCTATTGCTGTATGACAAATCATCTCATACCTTGATGAGTTAAAGTAAGTTGTGGGCCCGGCATGGTCTCTCACCTGTAATCCTAGCACTTGGGGAGGCCAAGGTGGGAAGATCACAAGGTCAGGAGTTTGAGACCAGCTTGGCCAACATGGCGAAATCCCATCCCTAATAAAAAATACAAAAATTAGCTGTGTGTGGCAGCAGGCGCCTGTAATCTCAGCTACTTGGGAGGCTAAGGGAGGAGAATAATTTGAACCTGGGAGGCAGAGGTTGCAGTGAGCTGAGATCACACCATTGTATTCCAGCCTGGGTGACCTGGCGAGACTCTGTCTCAAAAAAAAAAAGTTGTTCATCACCTCTCATGGTTTCTGTGTGTGAGGAATTCAGATAGGGCACAATAGAGATGGCTTGCCTCTGGCTTACAATGTGTAGGGCCTTGATTGGAATACTTGAAGATAGGAGGCTAGAATCATCTGGAGTCTGAAGCAGTCACCTGTCTGGCAGTTGATGGGGCCTTAGTGGATTTATCAGCTTTAACATCCATGTATGGCTACTCTGTGTGGCCAGGGTTTCCTTAAAATATGGTGGCTGAATCACAAGGGAAAACAAGCACCGAGAGAGCGAGAGCGAGAGAGAGTGCCTGGTGGAAGCCATATTGCTTTTTACGACCTAGCGGGAAAAGTCATGCAGCAGCACTTCTGCCACCTTCTGTGGTTCAAGGCAGTCACAGAAGTCAGCCTAGATTCAAGGTGGTATGAGGGGGACACACATAGATCCTGCCTTCCAGTGTCAATGTCACAGTGTAAGAGGAGTATTTTACACTGGATATGTATATACATGTGTGTATTTGTATATCTGTGTGTGTGTGTCTATAATACATCTTTATAATATATATATATAATACATATATATGTAATGAAGACACACACACACGTGTCTGTGTGTATGGCCATTTTTTTTCTTGACCTCCTGCTACCTGCTGCCTGTTGATATTGTCTTCTTTGGCAAATATAACCTCCCACCCTTACTTTGAAATAAGTTTTTTGCTAAGTCTCCACAAAAGCATCCTCGTGCCTAATCTAATCCCAGAGCCTGTCACGGGACACTGGGGCTGGATGGCTATACAGCAGCTGAAGTGATGGCAGGTGTTGGGTCCCTCAAACTCTGAGCTTTCACAGCAAGAAGAATGTATCAAAGTGTAAACCCTGAGAGTCTGAGACAGGTCTCAGTTAATTTAGAAAGTTTATTTTCCAAGGTTGTGGACACACCTGTGACACAGTCTCAGCAGGTCCTGACAACAGGTGCCAGAGTGGCTGGGACACAGCTTGGTTTTATACATTTTAGGGAGACATGAGACATCAATATATGTGAGATGAACATTGGTTCCGTCTGGAAAGGTGGAACAACTGAGGCCTTCACTGGAGGACTTGAAGGGATGTGGGGGCTTCCGGGTCACAGGCAGATAAAAGACAAGTTGTTGTATTCTTTTGAGTTTCTGGTTAACCTCTCCGAATGAGGCAATCAGATCTGCATTTGTCTTAGTGAGCAGAAAGGTGACTTTGAATAGAATGGGAGGCAGGTTTGCCCTGAGCAGTTCCCAGCTTGACTTTTCCCTTTACCTTAGTGATTTGGGGCCCCAAGATTTATTTTCTTTTCATGAAAGGTAGCATGCGACTCAATGGAAAATACATTCAGCAAAGGAAAGAGCACATCATGGCTAAGAAAGCTATTTATTTTCAATCCCAGTGCACACTTGGAAGATGCTTCCCCAGATCCCTCATAACACTTCCCTTTTTTGCTCTAGCTCCTGCTGTTTAAGGAACACAAAAGATGTCCAACTGGATCATAGCTCACAAGATGCTCTAAATTTGACATTTCTCAGTGGATAGGAATTACTCATGGAAGTAATGGAAGCCAAATGTGTTACATACCTTACACTTAACTTCATTTTTATCTTCCACTAGCCGTCCTCTTCTGGAGAATGTCACACACTTTCTAACCACTAGGTATAAAAACATTTTCTTTAGTTTTGCTATAAAGTCTTGTTTGAAACAGAGAAAAGTAATGACATTCATTTTTTTAAAAATCAAGCAAATTTTCCTATAAATGGAGAGAAAATGTGGTTTGTGAGTCAGAAGGAGATGAATTTGAGTTCTGATTGTTTGTTTTCTTTACAATCTTGGTTCTTAGAACTCTCATAGAATTCTTAAAAGTCTCAGCAAGATAAGAATTTGCGTGGTTGACTAACAGGAACAAAATTGGACCGGTGCCGTAAGTCAAGCACATAGTTGGAAGCCAGCCAAATGGCACAAAAGTCTCGAAGAAGATGACAAAAATTAGACTGTGAATAGTCTGTTCCCGGTTGCCCTCCTGGTGTTACTGACATGATCGCAAGAAAGCCACATATGAATGGAGTAAACTGCAGCTGGGGAGTGAGCAACAGGAGGAACGGGACCTCCATCTGGAGGGAGAAGTGAGGAGGATTCTGGGAAGGGTCTGAATAGTGGAGACTCTCACCACGGTGCCATGTAGCTGATAAATAAGAGAGGAGCATTAAGACTCGGGGATTAGGACCTTCCTGGGCACTGAGTATGTCCCTTTTAATAAACTTAGTGTGTCCCTGACCCATGTTGTCTAGCTATTAGTATCCCTGCTTAAAAAGGGACGTCCTTTCTGAAAGATGAGAGAATGCTGTTATCAGTTGGTTGAAGCTTTTAGCAAAGGTTTTTTAGCAACATGTTTTGGCAAGATCACAGCCTGATCTTCACCGTGCTTGCTGTTCTCGCTGTCATCAGGGGAGGTTTTCCTTGAGGTGGTAGGACTAAGAAGGCAATTATTCTTGATGATGTTGGTGATGATGACAACGATGAACTGTGAGCAGGTTTGACTGTATGATTCCTGAGAGAGAGGCATTCCATTTTATTTTTATAAATCAAATTTATTCTGGAAGATTATTCATTTATTTATGCATTTATTCTGCTAAGAAAAATTATCTGAAAGTTAGAAATGAGGGGGGAAAAGCAGCCCCTGATAGTGATAGGCTGGCTTGCCATTCACAGCTAGGCCATATTACTCTCCTATGAGATATAAACTATCTCACAGAATACCAACCTTAGACAAGGTTACTCAGAGATAAATGAGATCAAATTTACTCTCATAAAATGAGACACAACAAGACGATATTTTTAAAAGCACAGACAAAAACAAGGTCATAGTGTCATTCATAAAATACTGAATGCTCCTTTTTCAGTCAAAGTGAGTGACTCCTGCTTCTTTGTCAGTCACAACTGTATCCGTTTTCTAGCATACCTCCCTACAGATAAGACTTACTGATTGACCCAATGATAGAATTGTCTCTCTTTTATTATTTATTTATTTTTTAAACAGAGTCTCACTTTGTTGCCCAGGTTGGAGTGCAATGGCATGATCTTGGCTCATTGCAACCTCTGCCTCCCAGGTTTAGGTGATTCTTGTGCCTCAGCCTCCTGAGTAGCTGGGATTACAGGCACCTACCACCACACACAGCTAATTTTTGTATTATTATTATTTTTTTTTAGTACACACAGGGTTTCACCATGTTGTCTATGCTGGTCTGGAACCCCCGACCTCAGGTGATCCACCACGCTGGCCTCCCAATGTGCTGGGATTACAGTGTGAACCACCACACCCAGCCTGCATTTCTTTTCTAACAGCACCTGATCTAGGGCAAACCTGGGCCCTCTTCAACCCCCCACCCCAAATCACTCGAACAAAATCCAAAATCCAAAGTCTATGATATATGCATTCTCATATTCTCTAACTGAAGCATTTAATGATTCCCCATGTTGAGTGTTCCTTGCTGTAAGAAGTAATAAACCCAGTTTGTTCAAGTATAGGTTTGTTTCTGTTGGACTTTGGCTAAAGAGGATTAACAGAATTGGGGCAGAAAATGATTATTTGAAGTTTTAATATAATGCAAAGAACATTGTCTAATGGGCTTTCGTGAAGATCTTTTAACTCTTTAGGGGAATAAACTTTGTACACTTGATTAAATAATTCTCTAATAAGGTAGGATAATTTTAGATGAATTTTTTTCTTTTCTGTAGAGAACTTAACACCAAAGTGTCTGGTCTTACTGCTCTGAAGGATTTCAGCCAGTTTTGTGTTTAACTTAGCAGTATTATCTCAGCAGTTCTGCTCCCCAATCACTGTAAAAATCTTCATTTTTCAAATCTCTTTGAATCAGCTTTGTCATTCTTTGGTACTCTCATTAATGTTTATATTTGTATACAAATTATACTTTTACATTTTCATACTGATATTTTGATAGTTTGGATGAGAATGTGGAACACTGAAATGTGGTGCCTTTTGGGAAAAGAAAATCCAAGATGTGTGTTGGACTTTTCCTATTAACATAGATGTATAGTGGGGCTATGAAGTGGGGATGTGGACTGGAGAGAGAAGGGAGATTTGGAGGTGGTAGTGAATCAGAAGAGTTTGCTTTTCAATGGGTCTGAATTCTCCCTGATCCAGTCTCCTATATTCCCATCATGCTCAGCCCTGAGGTCAGATCTCCAGCTTAATGACAGAATGTCTTAGAAGCTAGTGTTAAATCACGCTTGGGCTTTTCTTCATTGCTTAAAATAATGTAGGAGCTCATCAAATATAGATTCAGATTTACACATCTGGGACAATGTGCTGAGATTTTAAAAAAAGATCATATAAATGATGTGATTTTCATAGTTATCTTTGATCAAAAGTAATAAAATCTTAGCCGGGTTGAGAACGAGGCACCTTGAAGCTCATTCTCCAAGGATAGGATTATATCCAGGATTATATCCCGGTTTCTTAGTATGTAGAACATCAACAAATCTAAAAGCACTGTGGTTTTCCAGCAGATAGTGTGTGAGTACAGCATATGGAAAGCTAAAATCTATTCATTTAGCAAAAATTCTGAATATAATACACTATCAACTGTAGTCCTCATGTTAGATCTTTTGACCTGTTCATAGAATATGGTCTCAAAGGAAAGGAACATGCACTTCTCATCCTAATTCTTCTCTCCTTCTCAAGTTGTGATAGCTAAATCTGGAGCAATAATATTAGACCTTAGAGTAAATTTAGGCATAGAGGATGCATAGAAGAACAAGAAATTAGATAGAGCTCAGCTCTGATGGTTTGCAGTGGAATTTCCACAGCCGTCTTAGAAACAAGCAATAAAGTATCTTATTGAAGTCATTGTCACTTGCAGCAGAACTTAATTCTAACAAAATCATAGGGATACTAAAATATCACTACAAGCGCAAGGAGATGGGATACATCATAAATTCATATTCAGAACTCAGAAGAATGTGGTGTGTGGTTGGCAGTAATTATTTGTTATGTTACTTAGGTGAGGTGGAATAAGACTTATAATAATGCATGTTCAGTTAGCCTCACAGGTAATTGCTAAACTGCCTTCTAAAGATGGAAGGCAGGGCCTTTTTCTGAGGAAATCGTGTAAGTTAGAACCACACCTAGATCTTTAGAAGGCAGAGCTTCTTTCCCTACTTATATTAATTTGGATGCTTTCAAACATAAGTTAGAGAATGTTTTCTCAAGCTGTCTTAAGCAATCATGCAACTATCTTACATAGCTAGAAGTTCAGAAGCAAGGTGAGCTTTAAAGCTGGTTGATTCAGTAGCACAGAGATGGCATCAAAACTCCAGATTTTTTGCTCCTTTAGTCTACCACCCATAGACTCAGTGCCATCATGAGCATTATTTCACTGTGGTAATCAGATGTCACCATTATTAATAGTGCAATAAGTTTACATGCTTCATTGTTGAGAGAGAGAGAGAGAGAGAGAGAGAGAATGCTACAATGATGCAATAAGAGTCTCCTTTTCTTTCCTTTTTTGAGAGAGTCTCACTCTGTTGCCCAAGCTGGAGTGTAGCAGTGGTGTGATCTTGGCTCACTGCAACTTCCTTGTCATAGGTTCAAGTGATTCTTCTGACTCAGCCTCCTGAGTAGCTTGGATTGTAGGTGTGTACCATGCCTGGCTAATTTTAGTATTTTTAGTACAGACAGGGCTTTGCCACATTGGCCAGTCTGCTCTTGAACTCCTGGCACAAAGTGATCCACTTGCATCGGCCTCCAATAGTGCTGGTATTACAGGCATGAGCCATTGTGCCCAGCTCAAGGGTCACTTTTAAAGTCTATTTTGGTCAATTCATATTATGAATATACCTCTGGACCATTAACTTATGCTAGAGAAATGCATGAGCTTATGGCTTATGTCTAGGTTCCTGAAAGAATAGCTGACAAAGAGCTATCGTGGTTGTCGTAGACCACTGGTTCTCATGGCAATGATACTGCTCACTTTAAGAGAATTTGGAAATTTGTAGAGAAATTGCCATAATGGTTGGGAACACATTGGCATTTAGTAGGCAAAAGAAGATATTCTGTAAGTCTGGGACAATTTCTTATAGTAAAAGTGTTTTCATATTTCACACAGCTTCAAATGACCTGCAACACTAAGTCCATTCTAAATATAACTACTGGTAGAATTTGTAGTAAATATGATGAATAATTTTTAGTAAAATTCCTTGAAATGTGAAATAATTGGTTTGTACAGAGAGAGAAAAATAAAGCAAAAAAGCAGTTGTGATGGAGTAGCTCATGGCAGACAAGTATTTTACTGAGAACAACCAAAAATGTCTGTTAAACTAAAGAAAATAATTTGAAGGTATTGGAGAGTTTCTGATGTGGTCTGAATTTGAAGGGTTCCCAGCCCAGAAATGAAGTAAGCCGACTTTCTGCATGCCACCTCTATCCTCAGAGCATTTGCTGATTGTTGACTTGGGAACAAGAGGCTGAGAATCTGGAAAGAAGTTGAATATCTCTCTTATCACTGGTCAAGGGAACTTTTGGCTCTCCACTGTGACATTAGCTGGTGACTTGAGTTTGACATTTTTTTTTTCTTCAGTCATCCCAGTGATAGTTAAGAGCAACTACCAACTCCAGCCCCAAAGTACTTAAAATTACCATATATCTGGCACACTGGAGGGACTACACAGGCTAGTGTATTTCCTTCCACTGTTGTTCCATCTCCGTTCACCACAGATGACAATCTTAGTCATATGATGCTTTGACATGTGAGGCATCACCAAACCCCTACTTGTCAACAGCAACAGAGTTCTGGTTGTCATCTGGTCTTGCATTATTCAGTTCTTAAAGATCTTTTTTCTTAGGAGCACTTATGCTACTGATTTGTTTTAGATTTTATTCCCTCGCAAGGGGTTCTTAAGACACCTACCATTGTGAGAAACTGAAACTTAATCTCATGGAAAAACTATGTGCAAAGGTGTGAAACACAAACCTTAGTATCATCTCACCTAAGCTGGGGAGGGGAGCCGGGGTATTAATATATCAGCTCCCTAGAGTTATCCGTGAGGGGATGCTATGCTTCTTGGGGTTGAATATTTCCTCTTCTATTGGGACTGCCATGTCTACACAGGTAGAGCAGCTTCTGCAGTCCTACAAGGTTCCCCAAACAGAGAGAAGTATATGAAAGCATTTATAAGTTGGCCAAAGCACATGGAAATGGCACAGGTAAGGTCTGCCATACCTGGGGACAACAGAGTGACTTATGCTTTAATTTTAGGATTTAGGAGAAGGGAAAAAAATGATGAGTCAGATTATCATGTAAATGTTTATGGAGAATAATAATGGTTTTAAAGTGGAAAAAGATAATTCTGTCTTTTCTCTTTGAAAAATTAAAAATAAATAAAAAATTTAAGAGAAACCAAAGAGAATAAGAACTAGGGGCATCTGTTACGCCCAACCAGCATATGAGGATGAAAGGCAGATGAAAGAATAGTTGGTAACCTGGCAGCAAGGAGGAAAGCCCAGGTGTACATAGAGGGGATACTGACAAGGAACAAACCAAGGGACTCAGCTGATCCTTAGAAAGCCGTACTAATTAGCTGCACCAGGTGCCAAGAAAGTGTGAGGACAGACATAGCAGAATGAGATAGAAGGCTGAATAGATAGGTTTATTAGAAAGTTTATATAAAGAGTGACCATTGTCACTTTGCATAGTGACTGTTTTTCTCCATTTTTTTTTTCACTGCCAGCTTGGAAGAGCTAGTGGGACACCAGACGTAGAAGGGAACAGGGAGGTGGTGTCACACCTAAACTTGAGGATTTCATAAAAATAGGAAAACTAAAAGGTGAGGCTCCAGTCCATTTATCCTGACAGCTCCAGAAAGTGAAAGATAAAGTCCAAAATAATAAATAGTAAAAAAAATCCAGGCAGAAAATAAGTCAAGGCAGAGAATAGAGAGGCTGTAAGACAGCCTGAGAGATGAAACTTTTTTTTTTTTGCATTCATAATCAACATTTAGGATGCTTTAAGATGAATGATCAGAAAATGTTCTTAAATGTTAAATGATTAGTAAAGAATTCTTAGAAATTAAGAAAACTAATAACAAAATATGTAAAACTTGAACACATTTCCAAGAAATTAGATTTTAAAATGAACAATAAGGAAGTTAAGAAAATGAGAGGATTAATTCAATATTGGACTAATAGAAGTTGTACAAAGGAAAAAAGAGGAATAGTGATGAGGCTACTAAACATGAGAAATTTCCCAAAAAGTAGAATAAAAGAAATGGACAATAAGAGAATTTGTAATAAAGTTGAAAGATCAGTCTAGGAGCTCTAGCATGAAAATGAAAGATTCCAGAAGATAAACAGAAGAAAAGGGAGGAATCATCATAATAATGAGTAAATTTCTCTGTAACCCAAAGACATGAATTTGTTGATTGAAAATGGCTGCTGAGTGCCCAGCAAAATAAATGAAAACATTTATTTCATCCACAGCAAGGCATATCATCATAAAATTTCATAACACCAAGGTTAAAGGAGATTCCAAAAATGTTCAGAGAAAAAGAGAAAAGATGACAGGCAAAGGTCTGGGAATCAGAATGGCATTGCTCAGTATCTATGCTGGGTACTAGAAGAAAATGGAGACGGTTTCTAGCATTCTGAGGGAAATGATTTCAGCATCCAATTTTTTATCAAGCAAAATCCATTCAGTATAAGGTAGAATAAAAATATGTCAGGCATGCAAGAGTTCAAACATGTATCTGCCAAGCGCCCTATTTAAAGGAGATCCTGGAAGAAGGGCTCTGCTAAATTGAAGGCTAAAGCATGAGAGAGGAAGACAGGGCACTATGGAAAGAGAATCCAACAGAAGAGTGGCAAACGGAAATCCAAGTTGACAGCTGAACACCAGGGCTAGGCGCCAACTAGTCCAGACTCAATTAGGAAAAGGAGAGGAATGGATGTAGTAGACTATCTGACAGATTTGACCAAGAGGAACATGGTCCTGAGCAGCATTTTAGATTTCAGTGGCTGCAGAAAGAAAATTAAGACATTAAGAAAGGCAAATTAAGAACAAAATGGGGAAGTTATTAACTCTAGAGGAAAAAAAAATTGTACAAGAAAGGAACCGTAATCATAGTTTGCTTCTTGGCTCAGCATAAACAATTTTAACACAATCAAATTATGACTAAAAATTGTGATTACAAATATTGAAACTATAATAGGAGAATTAAAGTAGTCTTTTATTATAAGAGCAAGTGAGTAGATGATTTTAAAATTCAAGAGCTAACAGTAGGCATGTATTATTTTGGAATGTGGAGGCAATCACAGTATGTAAACAACTTAGAGTTAAAATGCTTTTAAGGAGTGAGGTGGGGTAGAATGCAGAGTGGTGCTACTGCTCTTTTCTGTGATGGCCTTTGAGACTGTATGACTTTACATACATTATGATTATAATAGAATAAGAATGCAGATGCATTCAGGAAGTAGAAACTGCTACCATCGGCATGGAGACCAGAGTGATCCCTGCTCATTTGGAAAATGTAGAGAAACCAACCTGACAAGAGAGAGCGGGACATCGGGAAGGGACAGGAAAGAGCAGGCAGCAAGATTAGATAGCTGCAGGGGAGAAGACTAAAGTAACTCTCAGACTGGGGCTTTTGAAAATGGATTAGATGATAAAACATATTTGAACCAATAAAGATACTTCTCAAATGTAATGCATCTCAAATTCCATTATTTTTCACGGTTGTAAAATAGTGATGCTATAGTAAAATTGATTTGACACAGTGGCAATTCAGGGTATCTGCTATGGCATAGTCTGCTTTAAACTCTATAATGCTTTTTAGGGGAGTTTAATTCGTAAAAGTGCCAACAGCATCACAATGAAACAGCCTCTTCAAGATGGTTATTGCAATGAAGCTTCAACACAATTTGAGCTGGTTTAGCATCCTGCAAAGCATCTCAACCTAGGCAGGGCAGCTGAGACATGTTTTAAAATAAACCCTACTTGCCCCATTTTTAAAAAAGTTTGTGAAGCCCTAGTTTCCCAGGCGCACTCACCTTTTACATTTTTAGATTTAGGAGAGTAGACAGAAGTAGGGATAGGAAATGAGTGAGTTTTTATTTCCCAGGCTTTTCTCATTTACCGCTTCTCACTTGGTCATACAGTCACATCCCATATTGTTTTTGTCCACTTTAAAGACAATAGAATTATCTCTTTAAAACTATATCCCCTTTTAATGAGCATGTGCTATATAAGAATTGTTTGGATTATCTTGTTTGCTAAGGGATAGGTAAATATTTAAAAGGAAAGCAGTTTCCAGTATGTCAGGATTTTGAATCTGTGATTAATGAACAAAGAGCCAGTAATAGCCTAATGCATAACATGGTGATTATCATCAATATTACTGTATCGTTTACCTGAAATTTGCTGAGAGAACAGATCCTAAGTGTTGTCAACACACACACACACACACACACATACTGGTAGCTATGTGTGGGTATAGATGTGTTAATTAATTTGATTGTAGTAATTATTTTACATTGTAGAGATATATTAAATCATCACATTTTATACACTATGAATATATGTAATTTTTGTCAATTATATCTCACTAAAACTTGGAAAAAACTCAGTAAGGGAAGCCCATATTTTCTTGCAATATCAAAAATATATTTTTTTCTTCACACATGTAGGCAAAATCTTTCCTCAAATCTCTTCTTAAAGAATCTCATGGCAGAAAAAGTTGTACCAGGCACATGGTAAACACTAAACACATGATTGTTTCAATATTACTGTTTTGTTAGAGTCTAGTCCTGTCTGTATCACTGCACTATTTGAGTGATCAAGAAAGACTCTTAAACATTTCAGACATCAGACTGCTTGTCTATAATTAGGATGTTAGATAACAATTTATCTTTAATATTCCTTCAATTCTAAAATATTATGATTTAATAAAGTTAAAATCTGGGACTATGGTCTCTGAAGCATTAGTTTTTCAAGAATTATGTCCTAATGGTGTTAACTTTGACTTCTTGATGTGGTGAATATAAATACAGCCCTGCATTGTGTAATGACATTTTGGTCCTTGGTGGGCTGCATACACAATAGTGGGCCCAGAAAATTATAATGCCATGTTTTGACTACATTGTTTCTATGTTTAGATACACAAATACCTGTGCTGACATTGCCTATAGTATTCAGTATAGTTACATGCTGTTTTGGTTTGTAGCCTAGGAACAATAAGCTGTATTACATAGCCTAGGTGTGTAGTATGCTGTACCATATAGGTTTGTGTAAATACACTATATGATATTCATATAATAACAAAATCACCATCATATATTTCTCAGGATGGATTCCTGTTGTTAAGCCATGCAGAATTGTATAATGCTTTTTCATCATCTGTAAGCAGAAAAACAGAGTGAGATATAAATTGGAGTAAATAGGCCTTAGAGCCTCCTCGTGTAAAGAGCAATTTATTTTGAGACAAGCAAGTGATAAGATTTTTTAAAATTAAAATATTGTGTTTAGGTGTCAAGGTATAAATTTATTTCAGTGAACCCCAAAAACCAAAGTGTTTGTGTGTGTGTGTGTATCTGTGTGTGTGTGCATGTGTGTGATGAAGTTTCCCTCTTGTCAGCCAGGATGCGTTGCAATGGTGAAATCTCAGCTCACTGCAACCTCTGCCTCCTGGGTTCAAGCGATTCTCCTGCCTCATTCTCCCTCGTAGCTGGGATTATAGGTGCCTGCCACCACGCCCAGCTAACTTTTGTATTTTTAGTAGGGATGAGGTTTTACCATGTTGGCCAGGCTGGTCTTGAACTCCTGACTTCAGGTGATCTGCCTGCTTCAGCCTCCCAAAGTGCTGGGATTATAAGCATGAGCCATAGTGCCCAGCCCCAAGAAACCAAGTTTTAATGCCACTCATTTATTAATTTAATTAATTTAATGAATATTTATTAAACATCTGCTATGTGCTGTGTATTGCTCTAAATTTTCTGAAAAGACTGAATCATTCATCATTATTTTCACAGTACCTAGAAATATAGAGTGATATGGTTTGGGTGTGTGTCCCTACCTAAATCTCATGTCAAATTGTAATCCTCAGAGTTGGAGGTGAGACCTGGTGGGAGGTGATTGGATCATAGAGTGAATTTTCCTTTTGCTGCTCTCATGATAGTGAGTTCTCATGAGATCTGGTTGTTTAAAACTGTGTAGCAACTCCCCTTCTCTCTCTTCCTCCTGCTTAGGCCATGTGAAGTTACGCCTGTTTTCCCTTCACCTTCTGCCATGCTTGTAAGTTTCCTCAGGCCTCCTCAGGCCATACTTCCTGTATAGCCTGTGAAACCATGAGCCAATTAGGCCTTTTTTCTTTTTAAATTACTCAGCTTCAGGTATTTCTTTATAGCAGTGTTTAGAATGTATTAACACAGAGAATTGATACCTAGCAGTGGGACATTGCTATAAAGATACCCCAAAATGTGGAAGTGACTTTGGAACTGAAAACCAGCAGAGGCTGGAAGAGCGTGGAAGGCTCAGAAGAAGACAGGAAGATGAGGGAAAATTTGGAATTTCTAGAGACTCACTGAATGGTTTTGCCCAAAATGGTGATAGTGATATGGATGGAGTTGGCCAGGCTGATGAGGTCTCAGATGTAAATGAGGAACTTCTTGGAACCTAGAACAAATGTTACTTTTGTTATGCATTAGCAAGGAAACTGGCAGCACTGTGCCCCTGCTCTAGTAAGTTGTGGAAGTTTGAGAGAGATGATTTAGTGTATCCAGCAGAAGAAATTTCTAAGCAACAAAGCTTCAAGATTGACCTGGCTGCTTCTAAAAGCCTATGCTCACATATGTGAACAAAGAAATGACCTGAAACTGAAATGTATATTTCAAATGAAAGTAGAGCATAAAAGCTTGGAAAATTTGCAGCTTGGCCGTATGGTAGAAAAGAAAAACCATTTTCATGGGGGGAATTAAAGCAGGCTACAGAAATTTATGTAACTAAAAGGAAGGGAAGTACTAATAGCCAATACAATGAGAAAAAAGGCCCTAAAGGCATTTTAGAGACCTTTGTAGCAGCCTTTCTCATCATAGGCACTGAGGCCTAGGAGGGACGAATGAATTTGTGGGTTAGGCCTAGCGCTGTACTGCCCTGCTCAACGTCAGGACACTGCTCCCTGCATCTTGGCAGCTCCAGCCGATGTTCAGAGGGGCCCAGGTACTTGGGCTGCTGCTTCAGAGGGTGAAAGCTGTAAGCCTTGGTGGCTACCATGTGGTGTTAAGCCTGCAGGCATGCAGAGTGTAAGAGATGAAGTCTGGGAGCCTTCACCTGGATTTCAGAAGATGTATGGAACAGCCTGGGTATCCAGGAAGAAGTCTGTTGCAGAAGTGGGGCCCTCATAGAGAACTTCTGCTAGTGCAGTGTGAAGGGAAAATATGGAGTTGGAGTTCCCATGCAGAGTCCCTACTGGGGCACTGCCTAGTGGAGCTGTGAGAAGAAAGCCACTGTCTTCCAGACCCCAGGATTATAGACCCACTAACAGCTTGCACTATGTGCCAGGAAAAGTTCCAAGCTCTCAATGCCAGCCCTTGAGAGCCCCTGTTGGGGCTGATCCCTGAAAATTCATGGGGCAGAGCTGCCCAAGGCCTAAAGAGCCCACCCCTTGCTTCAGTGTCACCTGGATGTGAGACATGGAGTCAAAGGAGATTATTGTGCAACTTTAAGATTTAAAGTCTGACCTGCTGCATGTTGGATTTACATCGGGCCTGTAGCTCCTTTCTTTTGGCTGATTTCTCTCTTTTGGAAAGGGAGTATTTACTCAATGTCTGTACCCCCATGGTGTCTCAGAAGTAACTAAGTTTCTTTTGATTTTACAGGCTCACAGGTGGAAGGGACTTACCTTGTCTCAGATGAGACTTTGGACTTGGACTTTTAGGGTAATGCTGGAAGGATTTAAGACTTTGGGGGACTCTTGGAAAGGCATGATTGGTTTTGAAATGTAAACAGGAGGTGAGATTTGGGAGTGACCAGAGGCAGAATAGTATGTTTGGGTCTGTGTCCTTGTACAAATATCACGTCAAATTGTAATCCCCAGTGTTGGAGGTGGGGCCTGGTTGGAGGTGACTGAACCATGGGGACAGATTTTCCTCTTGCTGTTCTGGTGATAGTGAGTGATTCTCAGGATATTTGGTTGTTTGAGGTGTGTAGCACCTCCCCCTCCTTTCTCTTCCTCCTGCTGTGGCCATGTTAAGATGTTCCTGCTTCCCCTTCACCTTCTTACATGACTGTAAATTTCCTGAGACCTCCCCAGCCTTCTTTCTGTACAGCCTGCAAAACCCTGAGCCAATTAAACCTCTTTTCCTTATAAATTACTCAGTTTCAGGTATTTCTTTAGAGCCGTACAAGAACAGACTAATACATAGAGGATGTAGGATAGGGAAAAGTTGAAAAAATATCAAATAGCATTTAAAAACTATTTCAGAATATTTCATTTCTTCATGTCCATGCTAGTCCTCCCAACCCAGAAGGTATCTGATTTGCAAAGGTAGAGATTCAATTAAAGAAATAAAGATATTAATTTGAGGTTTTAAAGTAGTAATAGCCAGCAGTCAGTGAACTCTTCTCCATACCGCTCCTGGCTGGCTTGCTCTATCTATCTATCTATCTATCTATCTATCTATCTATCT
>NW_016107509.1:626789-663846 GCF_001604975.1 Cebus imitator | reverse complement strand
TCCTTCTTTCCTTTCTTTCTTTCTTTCTTTCTTTCTTTCTTTCTTTCTTTCTTTCTTTCTTTCTTTCTTTCTTTCTTTCTTTCTTTCTTTCTTTCCTCTTTTTCTTTCCCCTCCCTCCCTCCCTCCCTCCCTCCCTCTCTTCCTTCCTTCCTTCCTTCCTTCCTTCCTTCCTTCCTTTCTTCCTTCCTTCCCATGCTGGCATTATTAGTTTCTGTTTTAAACACTAAGATATCGAAATGTTCAGTGGTTAGTCAAAGACAATACAATAAGTTTATGGTGGAGCTGGAATTTTAAGCTGGATGTAGTTGACTGCCTGCTGCACCACTTGTCCCCATGTTTCTGCTGTTCACAGCTCCATGCAGCTCAGCAAGAGTGAGGTGGAGCTGTTGTGGTCTTTGGTCCCCTGCGTCCACCCTAGGAGCTATATGTTAGCCCTCACAGCATGACAATCTGCCAGTAATGACAGGTCTTACAAGAACCAACTGTTGCTAGAAATAAAGGGCAGACTGTGGCACTCAAACACCTGTGTGTGCAAGGCTATGTCTTGTCATCAGCTGTGTCATCAACTAATGAACCAGTGTTGCATAAATACTCATGGCTACCTCACTACTTTTCATAGCTCTGTCCTAAGCTTTTGCAATCAGCAGAAACCCAGTTCTTCCACAATAAATGCAGCAGCAGTTTGGTCCCACTTTGTTTTGATGTGATAACCAGCTCTGATGAAAAGATGCTCTACAGTTTTATGAAGACTTTCCAGTCTTCAAATCTGCAGGCAGTTGGTACAGAGATATGACAAAATAATATATAAAACAACTATGCCATTAGGGCTAATGTCCAACTTACTCACACACATGTTTCTTTGCAATTCACTGCCTGTGTGATGCTCTGAAGACATCAGTATAAAAATAAACTTACCCACATGCAAAAAATAGGAAGTGCAAACATGATTCTTTTGTTGTATGCAGATGATGTCTAGCCTGTAAAAGCAGAGCCAATAATAACACTGATATTAATTATCAGTGTTAAAATTTATATTGTTCTTTATTGCTTATAAAGTAAACCATAGAATCAATACAAGCCTCCTGTGAGGTAAGGTCCATCCCCATTTGTTTTAGAGAAGGCTCAGAGAAGTTGTTAATTATTAACTCAGTTAACACATATGCAGAATTGGTTAGTGTCAGGATGACAGGATTTGGAATCAGATCAATCTTTAATTCCATTTCTCCTGTTTTACTACCTGTGTGAAAATGTCCAGATTTCCTAGGCTCACTAGTCTTAAATTGTCTTATCTGCGCATTGGCGCTAATCAAAGTATCTAGCCATAGGGCTATAGTTAGAATTAAATAAGATAATTTATGTAAAGCACTAACCACAATATCTGTAGCATAGCTGTTGCTACAGATGGTGGTTAATATTGTTATAACATTATTATTGCTTTTTATCTTCTGTGCTGGGTGTTGTGATAAGTGCTGATGTACAATAGTAAATGTTACAGTCTAGTGCATGTGCACAGATATTCACAGTTAGCAGACAAAAGAGACAACATACATTTTCTGTTTCTTAAGCCTTAAACCATTTTATTTTTAATTTCACCAATCTCTTTGCAGTGAAGAAAAGTGAGAAATTAAAAGAAATGCAAATAGAAGCTAGTTAAGGTAATGCTAGCTTCTTGTCAGTTGTTCAAAGTGAAAATATCATCCCTGTATTCTTGTGTTCTGGGCAGAATTCCTTTAATTTTTTTCTTTAAGGTAGAAACCACGTTTATTTCCCAGCACATGAACCAGACGGCAATAAAGGTTGTTTGCACGGTGGCTGGCTGATCCTTTTTTTTTGTGGAGTCATCACAGATTTAGAATTTTCTCAGGCAGATGTTGAAATCTAAATAGAAAAATTTATCAGTGATGTATTACAAAGACTATTCATCTTGAATAAGATACCATATTGCAAACTGTCTTGTTTAACAGGCATACAGAGTAGTTATGGTTTCCATAGAAACAAGACTAAATCATTCCTTTAGTACAATCCCGGAGGTCTCAGTAGACCTGCAAAATATGCCATGAACTGTCAAAACACTGCTTCTGCTGACATACGGAGAGCAGCATTAGTTGCTCCATCAAGCTGTCCTCGTGTGGCACGGTGCACTGAAAATTTTAGTTAAGAGGCTAATTTTTACAGAGAAAATGCATCTTCTTTGAATGTTCTAGTTCACCTTTTTATTGCAGTTTTCGAGAGGCCATTAACCCAAAGAGTTAAATCCAGGCTTCTTTTATATACTGTGCATGCAACTTTTAATAGAAGAGTTGTTCAAATGCAGATTCACCTACTACAGTTTCTTCATAGTTGACTTGTCATTTCATAGTAATTATGCTTTACTCCAAGCCTACAAACTAAGTCTTGAAGTTGTTTTTATTTGCTAGGAAGAGACAGTAAACCCTAAGGAATTTTAACCATTGCACTGCCAGAAAGTCCTTGAACTTATTAATTCATGCTTCTTTCATTGTAAATAAGAATAAAGATATCAGTTGACTCATGTTACAGGGATGCTCCAAAATGCACAGAGAAGTAATTACAAGGGATACAATAATTCAGACTTTAATATTCTGTTTTTAAACCCAGTTAGAATGGATAATCAGTTGGAAATGGTCCATTATTATGGACCACAAATAATAAATTTTGGATAGTGAGATGACAGTAGTAAGACCAGCTCTGATGATAATTGAAGTGGGTACATAAGGAAGGTAGAGTGAAAATTAGCTACTGACAAAGCAAAAACGTGAACAATATATAATTTCAGTATAATTTTCAAAAGCTTATTTGTATAGTAGCCAATTCTGGACTTGGTCAATGACCTTTTGTCAATGAATATTTTGTACCCTTTATTAATATTTTTTCTCTTTGCCTTTGACCATTTAGCTACTCATTAGTGTCCTATTAAGTGTTATTATTCTCGTTTTTCTGTTTATAAAAGCAGCACATACATATTGCAAAAAGATATAGTGAAATTCAGTAATTTACAAAGAGTAAAGCAAAACTTGACCATAATCTCATTACTAAGAAACGAACATTGTTACCATCTTGGTCTGCTGTTTCTCAGAATTTGTGCATATACCTTAATATAAATAGGTAAACTGTTAAAGACAGAAAAGAGATTTTACATATTCTTCCATTTGTGACCATTTTCATTTAATACTTAATGGATTTTTCACATCAATATATGAGGATATTTATTTTTAATGGCTAAATAATATTTCATTGATCTTGTCATTTATTAAGTAATTATTAGTTCTTATTATGTATCAGCTCTTCTGCGAGTCCTAAAGCACAGTGGTGAACACAAATTAAAAAGTCTCTTAACTTATTTAACTACTGTTTGTTAGAGGCTAATGTTGTTCCCATCTTTAAATGGACTTTTGGTCTTGTCCAGAACACTTGATAACTGGCAAAGGAGTTGAGGAGAGGATAACATTATTTTGGAAAACTGGAGCAAAACCTCCAGAAAACCCTTTGCTACTTAGTGTGTTAAAATAAAATCCTTTCTTTCTGCATCTGTTATATCAACAAAAACAACAGTAGGCACTTAATGAGTACAGTCTAAATAAATTCCATATATTGGATCTTTTAATTCTCAAAATTTCCATATGCAGTAGATATAATTATTGGCAGTACTTTTATACCCATTTTATAGCCAAAGAAAATGAGGTACAGAAAGGTTAGGTAACTTGCCTAAGGTCACAAAGAAAATAAATAGAAAGACTGGGATTTGAACCTGGCAGCCTGACCCTAACACCTTTATCCTAGGCTACCTCTTGTTAATACTCAACTTAGCATATAAGTGTATTATTGAAGCATTGTATGAGTTGTAATGATTTTTCACATCTGACCTGTAAGAGTATGAGTTTCCTCAGGACAGAGGCCCTTTTATTAATTTTTATGTGACTCAAATAGTCAATGATTTATAAGAGGTATCCTGTAAAGTTTTGAAGAACAAATAAATGCCATTTGGAAATGTAACATATATCTAAAGAAGGTAAGATTGTGTGGGGAATAGGTGTTCAGAAAATGTTATGAAAATTCAGAATTGTTGCTATGAAAGCAATCCTTTTCCATTGGTAGGAAGGCTGTCTATTCTAGGATCAGCTATATACTGACCAGCAGTAGACATGTACTTCCACTCTACTTGAATAAACATGACAAAATTCTAGATGACAAATAATTCAGTCATCTGCCTGTTATGTGTCTGTCATTATTTAGGTGTATGATGAAAGGCCTGTATTTGAAAATATTCAGATGTTTGGTGTCATATCAATTCAACAATTTTTATTGGCTGAAGTTATACTTTTCATCCTGAAATTTTCATTTATTGTTGACACTACTTTTAAAAATTTTATTCAGAGATAACTAAGGGGCACACCAGTTTAAAAGTTAGACAGAGAAAAAGATCTAGCTGTTGGATGATGTTGAGTGCCTTTCCTTGAAGAATGAGTTTCTGTCCAAGGATGAAAGAGCTGACCTCTGAGGTCAACTAAGGATAACTAGCTGCTGTTACTAATGGTTCTATGCAACTCTGCTGGCTAAGTAGTTCTCCATCTGGCTGGTAGAGGCCTTTTGGAAATTCATCGAGGAGGATTTGTTTGTCATGATGATAGAGGTGGAGTGTCATTGGCATTGTAGAGATCTCAGTCAGGGACATTAGATAGTCTTCACTGTGTGGAAGAGTTTGCATAGCAAGGATTTGTACCATGTCTCAAGTGACTTTTAAATATTAAAAGTGTATTATTTTGTTATATATTACTTTTTTTTTTTTTGAGATGGAATCTTGCTCTGTTGCCCAGGCTGGAGTACAGTGGCATAATCTCAGCTCAGTGCAACCTCCACCTCCCAGGTTCAAGCAATTCTCTTTCCTCAGCCTCCTGAGTAGCAGGGATTACAGGCATGCCCCACCACACCCTGCTAATTTTTATATTTTTAATAGAGTCAGGGTTTCACCATGTTGGCCAGGCTGGTCTTGAACTCCTGACCTCATGATCTGCCTGCCTCAGCCTCCCAAAATGCTGGGATTACAGGCGTGAGCCACCACGCCCAGCCATAATACTTCTTTTTAAATCTACCTTTGAATTATGTATGTAGCTAGATTATCTTTGAATTTTATGTCTGGAGAGTTAAGGGGGCTCTAGAAAGTATTCCCTTTACAAGGGGAGCACTGAGTTTCAAAAGGTTGAGAATCCCTGAATCAGACCAGATATCAGGAATTAAAGTGTTTCTGGAGGATAACAGGACTCCATCTTTCTGAGAAATAGAATTCCAGGTAAAACTTAGTAGGGTGAAAGATTTGGTAAATTGCCAGTAAGAATTCTTGAATTAGTGCCGGGGATATTTAGTCTCACAAATATAATCTGCATTTCCTTAATTCTGCTGGTTTTCTCTCATGTCATTCTGAAGCAAATATGAAAAGTGATAGAATTTGGAAAAGATGGATTTTTCCAAATGTAATTAGAAAGACATGAGTTGTATAGCCTGGAATCTAGTAGATGCCTCATTGGTTTATGTATGACACGATCAGAATTTTTCTTGAGGAAGATAAATCTGATAGTGGGATATTGGATAATTTCAGATAAGAAAAACCACATTTCCCAGATTGGGTCATTATTCTAGAAGGGAGTAAAAATAAAATAACATTTGTCCTATATCTTCTTACTTACAGATCTTTCTTTTTTGCTTTTGAACAACTTCCTGATACTTAGGGCTCTTCATATCCTTTCCTGCAATCTCAGGGGATTATGTGGGCAAGAAAGTTGGGCAAGTGATTGATCTGGGACAGCTCTTAGTCTTGGCTTCATCACTTTACTTTCTCACCTTCCCCTGGTAGGCAAATGCAAGCTTGTTTCTTCTTGTTACTTTCTAGGTTAACTCCTCTTAGAGCCAGTATCCTTGGGGCTATGTGAATATAACATTTTATAGTCAGTGATTTCAGGATCTTAACTATTATTTTGTTGGAATAGATTTTCAAAACATTCTCACTCTAAAAAACGCAGTCTATTCCTCAAAGAAGAACCTGTACATCTTTGCATTTCCTAAAAGGCATCTCACATCTTTTCCTAAAGGAAAATCTGAGTAGATAACTAGTTACATTCTAATTTAATCCCCAGTAAGCTTGGTATACTATAGAGTATTATCTTAAGAAGGCTAGGCATGTCTTGCTTGTATCAGTGATTACAATTCTAACCTATACTTCTACTGCACAAGGCCAGGTTTTTAACTGATCTCTTTATGTTTGATTGATTCTTTTGCCCTCTCATGTTTGCAAGAACGTAAACTTTGTAAAACAAATATATTCCTATGAGGTTTTGTTGTGATATTTGTTTTGTTTTTGCAAACACAAAGATGAAAACAAAACCAAAACAAAATCACTACTGAGGAGATTAGAACCTGAAGAGAATGAGCCAAAGTCTGGAGAGGAGAAGAGGTCAGAGGGTTCCCAAGGTAGGTGGGAATCCAGTGTTAAGTGAGGCTAATATTTCTAATGGCCTTCCCGTTTTCTAAATCATGTTAAAACAACAACAACAAACCTTTGCAGAAACATAGATGCAGTTGGAAGCCATAATACTAAGGAAATTAATGTAGGAACAGATAACTAAATACCATATATTCTGACTTGCAAGTGGGAACTAAGCATTGAGGAGACAGGGACATCAACATGGGAAAAAATAAACACTGTGGACTATTAGTAGGGGGAGGAAGGGAAGAATGGGTTGAAAAACTACCTATTGGGCACTATGCTCACTACCTGGGTGCTTGGGTGATGGAATCTGTACCCTAATCTTTAGCATCACACAATATTCCCATATAACAAACCTGTACATTGACCTCTTGTATCTAAAATAAAAGTTGAAATTAAAAATAGAAACACCTCAAGGCCTCCAAGTTTTTAAGCCTAGATGATTTAGATTTATCTGAGTAGCCACATTCTTTTAACTCTTGATTTATTATTGGGACAAAAATACCCTTAGAAGTAAAGGCCCTGAAAGCTCCTGGCAGGTCAAGGTGTTATCAAGGGTAGTCTGGGAAGGGAAACTCAATAATACATTAAAATCCATCAAATTCTTGCTGAGATTAGTTGTCACCCAGCAAGACATTGAGGGAAAGGACATTAAAGCAGGTAAGGAGGAAAAGATCAGGAAATGTCCCTGGGTAAACTTTGCTGGGGAGAGCAAGTGGAGTCCATCAAGAAACTGCCTGAGGGCCCAAACTGTTGGTGGTACAGGGCTGCTTAGAAGGCAGTAGAAAGACAGTGACCTACAAAGAGACTTAGACTCCCACACAATAATAGTGGGAGACTTTAACACTTCACTGTCAATATTAGGCAGATCAACGAGACAGAAAATTAACAAGGATATCCAGAACTTGAACTCAGATCTGGACCAAGTGGATCTAATAGACATATACAGAACTCTCCACCCCAAATCCACAGAATATACATTCTTCTCAGGACCACATCACACCTACTCTAAAACTGACCACATAATTGGAAGTAAATCACTCCTCAGCAAATGCAAAAGAATGGAAATCATGACAAACACTCTCTCAGACCACAGTGCAATCAAATTAGAACTCAGGATTAAGAAACTAACTCAGAACCGCACAACTTCATGGAAACTGAACAGCTGGCTCCTGAATGTTGACAGGATAAACAGTGAAATGAAGGCAGAAATAAAGATGTTCTTTGAAAGTAATGAGAACTAAGACACAATGTGCCAGAATCTCTGGGACACATTTAAAGCAGTGTCTAGAGGGAAATTTATAGCAATAAATGCCCACAGGAGAAGCAAGGAAAGATCCAAAATTGACACCCCATCATCAAAATTGAAAGAGCTACAGGAACAAGATCAAAAAAACTCAAAAGCTAGCAGAAGACAAGAAATAACTAAGATCAGAGAAGAACTGAAGGAGATAGATGTACAAAAACCCTTCAAAAAATCAATAAATCCAGGAGCTGTTTTTTTGAAAAGATCAACAAAATAGATGGACTTCTAGCCAGATTAATAAAAAGGAAAAGAGAGAAGAAGCAAATAGATACAATTAAAAAACGATAAAGGGGATATCACCATTGAAACCACAGAAATACAAACTACCGTCAGAGATTACTACAAACAACTCTATGCACATAAACCAGTAAACCTGGAAGAAATGGATAAATTCCTGGACACTTGCACCCTCCCAAGCCTAAACCAGGAAGAAGTTGAAACCCTGAATAGACCAATTACAAGGGCTGAAGTTGAGGCAGCAATTCATAGCTTATCAAACAAAGTCCAGGTCCAGACAGGTGCACAGCTGAATTCTACCAGACATACAAAGAGGAGCTGGTACCATTCCTTCTGAAACTATTCCAAACAATACAAAAAGAGGGAATCCTTCCCAAATCATTTTATGAGACCAACATCATCCTGCTATCAAAACCTGGCAGAGACTCACCAAAAAAAGAAAACTTCAGGCCAATACCCATGATGAACATAGATGCAAAAATCTTCAATCAAATACTGGCAAACTGATTGCAACACCACATCAAAAAGCTTATCCATCACCATCAAGATTACATTTATAGACTTGTATACATTGAACCAGCCTGGCATCATCCCGGGATGCTTTGCTTTGGGAGGACAATTTCCTGGTAGGCTTCCAGATCCTGTGTGCTGATTTTACGTCCATTAGGGGTTTCCTCGTTTGGATTACTGTTGCTGACATTCCTACTTCAAAAGGGGCATTGACCTACTTTGACACCTCTTGTGTCAAAGTGGCTGGTTCAACATATTCAAGTCTATAAATGTAATCCACCACATAAACAGAATCAAAAACAAAAAACATATGATTATCTCAATTGATGCAGAGAAGGCCTTCGATAAAATTCAGCATCCCTTTATGTTAAAAACTCTCACAAGGAGCCAAATGTTAATCACCAAGACAATGAAAAAAAAAAAAAAACTCTGAATAAACTAGGTATCGATGGAGTGTATCTCAAAACAATAAACGCTATTTACAAAAAACCGACAGCCATAGTGAATGGGCAAAAACAAAGCATCCCCTTTGAAATATGGCACATATAAAGACATATGCACATGTATGTTCATTGCAGCACTGCATACAATAGTAAAGACTTGGAACCAACCCAAATGCCCATCAATGATAGACTGGACAAGGAAAATGTGGCACATATACACCACGGAATACTATGCAGCCACAAAAAATGATGAGTTTGTGTCCTTTGTAGGGACATGGATGATTTTGGAAACTATCATTCTCAGCAAACTGACACAAGTACAGAAAATCAAACACCGCATGTTCTCACTCATCAGTGGGTGTTGAAGAATAAGAACACATGGACATAGGGAGGGGAGGATCACACATTGGGGTCTGTTTGGGAGGCTAGGGGAAGGACAACGGGGGTGGGGAGGTTAGGGAGAGATAACATGGGAGAAATGACAGATATAGGTGAAGGGGGGATGGAGGCAGCAAACCAACTTGCCATGTATCTACCTATGCAACAATCCTGCATGATCTGTACATGTATCCCAGAATCTAAAGTACAATTAAAAAAAAAAAAACACAGTGACAAAGAGGGTCATAGAGGGCTTAGCAGTAAATTTCTTCAGTGTGTGGTACTGCCCAGCACAATGTATAAAGCATAGTAAGCCAATACCACATATTGGTTAATTTCCTTCCCTCACAACTTCTTCTAGTATGGGCTTGTCCTGCATTGTCCAGAGTAGCTTCCCAGGGCTTGATTTGGTTGGACTAAGATGAGCTTTGTGTTTTTGAACCTTTTGTTTGATCATCTCCATGGCTCAGTGTTGTGTTAGTGTCTCCCCTTTCCCTATTGGACACTCCATATATTTTGACCTCAATCCAGCACTACTCTAGCACCTCTCTGGTTGTGTGTGTGTATGTGTGTGGCCATAAGACTGTGTGAGATATCATCCTCCCTCTCATCCTGCTCTCTCCTTCCATGAGTTCCTCTGTCAGGGCCAGAAACATACACTATTCTTATAATTAATACACTGAGTTTCATACATATGATGTAGAGCCTAATTTTACATTAAACAGTCTCAAATATTATCAGGTTATTCCATCCCAAGTAGTCCAATCTTGCAAAAAGTTTTATTTTTGAAACTAGAGTATAAAGACAAGCTGACTTCCTTAAGAATTGCACTTCAGAAGTCTCAAAATTTTGCTTTGGGAAGACAATTTCCTGGTAGGCTTCCAGACCCTCTGTGCTGATTTTACATCCATTAGGGGTTTCCTTTTTGGATTACCGTTGCTGACATTCCTACTTCAAAAGGGGCATTGACCCACTTTGACACCCCTTGTCAGATATGGACAGAGATCTTTCTGAAAATAGCTTTACAATGGCTAAGTTGAATGTCCATACTCACTGTATTAAATTATTTGTGGTGACAAAGGGAAATAATGAGTTTATCATCTTTAGTGACATCTTCAAAAAATATTGTTTTACTATTTCTGTCAATGTAGTCTGCAGAATGGGCCTTCAGGTTACTTATAGCCGTGAAAATGGCTTCTCTGACTGAGAATCTAGGTTCTGCAACTCTGATGTATAATGTGAGTGTTCTGTGCTCTCTTTTCATAGGCTTCTTTTTATTCCTTATCCTAGGTCATGTTTTGGTCACAGGAAAGAAAATTTTAAATGTTTCAGGGAGATTTCAGCTCAGAGACGGAGCTGAAAATGAAATCTTCCTTACTTTAAAGATGTGGAAGCCATAGTGGCAGCAATGCCACTACATTCTGCCATGCTTCCTTAGATCAGAGTTTCTATTTAAACACTTCATACCCAGTATTGTGAGAACTACCCTTTCACAACTTATGTTTTCCTAGGAAAGTTTGTACCTCTAGTGTACATATCTTACCCATTTATAGAACTTTTGATCTCTTTAAACATTTTTCTAAAAGGTTGCTCTGTTCCTCTTGAAAAATCCCAGTCTCCCTTGCTTTCTTAGGCCAACAGGAAAAGAAATTTTTCTACTAATGTCACCCAGTCAGTTCTATATCACATATTCTAAGAAATTCTTGGGGGGGATCCCTTAAAAACTATTTTATTCATTGTTAGAAAAATTATTTTTTTCTATTTTCCCTCTACCTCCATACCCTTATTGTCCCATTCCTTTTGTGGGTAGGAGTTGAGGTCATAATCTATGTGCTTTGGATGCTATCTGCATTTTAAATATAATAGTATCTTTGGAATAAAAAAGCAAAACTGTAGGACTCTTTCGGAGAAAGTTTTATTTACTTGTCAATTTTTACCATGCTGAAAAATATAATGCAGCTAATTTAAGAAATCCTATGGAGATGGGCTTATACTCCTTCTTTTAGAGGTAAATAAGGCACAAGACCTGTCCAAGTACACCCAAGCTTGAGGCTCACCTTGATTAATGCTGGCTGTACCCCTATGAACCTAGACACCATGCCAGAATGCCTAAAGTCCCTAACAACAAGCTCACCTGTGAACTGTGCCAGCCAGCCCACCCAGAATCTCTCAATGGTCTGACTGGTAAAGGGCTTTCTTTCCCTGCTTAATCTAGCCTGTAATGATTGAACAAGGTATATGTTTCTTCATATGCACAGACACCAATACAAGGTCACACGGATTATGAATCATCACGGAAACATGTCACCACCAAGGCAAAAAAATGAAGTTCAATAACCAACCCTAAGAAATGGAGATCTATGAACTACTTAACAATTTAAAAGGATCATTTTAAAGAAGCTCAGTGAGCTACAACAGAATACATATACAGTAGATGATTAAATTGAATCAGGAAAACAATATATGAACTTCAACAAAGAGAAACTATATAAAAGAACCAAACAGAAATTCTGGAACTGAAAAACAGAATGGCTAATTAGAAAAAATTCCATAGAGAACTTCAGTAGCAGAGCTGATTAAGCAAAAGAAATAATTAGTGAGCTGGAAACAGTCATTTGAAATTACCCAGCCAGAGGAACAAAAAGAATGACTAAGAGTGAAGAAAGTCTATAGGACCTATGGGCTATATCGAGGAAGCCAATATATGCATTATGGAAATTTTAGAAGCAGCAGAGAAAGGAGGATGGGGACAGAAAGATTATACACAGAAATAATAAAAGGAAACTTCCAAAATTTGGATAGGGAAATAAAGCACATTATAATCAAATTCTCAGTGGTCAAGGACAAAGAATTTTAGAAACAGCAAGACAGAAATGGCTTACCATATACAAGAGAACCATTATGAAATGACAGTAAATTCCTCAGTAGAAAGCTTGCAAGCCTGGAGAGAGTGGCACGACATATTCAAAATTCTGAAGAAAAATAATCTACCAACCAAGAATACCAGACTTAGCAAAGCTATCGTTAGGAAGTAAAGGAGACATGAGGACTTCACCAGACAAAAGCTGAGGGAGTTCATCACCACTAGACCTTTCTTAAAAGAAATTCTAAAGGCAGTTCTTCAAGTTGAAACAAAAGAACACTAACAGCATGAAAATATATGAAAGTATAAATGTCACTGTAAAGGTGAGAATATTATCAAATACAGAATACTCTAATACTGTAATGGCAATATAAAAGTTAAAGATCAAAAGTACTAAACATAACACAATAGCTATAATAATTTGTTAATGGATTCACAGTATCAAAATATATAAATTATGACATCAATAACGTAAAATGCAGGAAAAAGTTATAGTGTTTTTTCATGAGTTAAGTTCTTACTAACTTAATATAGATGATTATAAGATGTTTTATGTTTTCTCATGGTAAAGAGAAAAATGTAGTAGGTTCACAAAAGATGAAGAGAAAGAGAAAGGAATCAATACATACCACTATATAAAGCTAAGGAATCACAAGGGAAGGCAGCAAGAGGAAGAAAGGAATCTTTTCAAGCACACACAGAATATTCTTCAGGATAGACCATGTGTTAAGCCGTGAGAAAAGTCTTAACAAATTTAAAAAGATTGAAATTATATCAAGTATCTTTGGTGACCACAATAGTATGAAGCTAGAAATCAAAACTAGGCAAAAATTGGAAAATTAACAAATATGTGGAAACTAAAAAACAAAATGCTGAATAACCAATGGGTGAAAGAAAAAAATTTTTAAAAATAGAATCTCTTGGCATGTGATGGTTAATTTTATGTGTCAACTTCACTGGGTTAAGGGATACTTAGATAGGTGCTGAGATGTTATTTAAGTATGTGTGAGGATAATTCTGGAAGAAATTAGCATTTGAATCCACAGACCGAATAAAGAAAATCTGCCCTTACAAATGTGGGCCACCGCTATCCATTCCACTGAAGGACCACCTGAGTAGAACAACCAACCATCTGAGTACAACAACAAAGGGGAGGAAGGGAAATTTTGCTCTCTTTCCTTGAGCTGGAACATATTCTTTGCCCTCAGGCATTGGAACTATGGGTTCTTAGACCTTCATACTGTGGGCTTGAATCAGTGCCCTCCCCACTGCACATTTTCTAGACTTCGAATTTGGGTTGAATTTCACCACCAGCCTTCCTTTGTCTCTAGCTTCCAGATAGCATATTATGGGACTTTCTGACCTCCATAATAACATGAGTCAATTACCATAACATTTCCTCCTATATTTCTCTATGTATCATATTAGTTCCTTTTCTCTGAAAATCCCTAATTAATACGTGAGACCCAAAATACTAAAATTTATGGAATGTTCAAAAGTAGTTCTAAGACATTTTATACCATTAAACACTTAAGTGAATAAAAAATGAAAGCTCTTAAATAAAGAGCCTAATTTTACATCTCAAGGAATAGAAAAGGAAGCCCCAAATTAGTAGAAGAAAGGATATAATACATATAATAAAGATCAAGACAGAGATAAATGAAAAAGAGACTAAAAGAGCCATAGTAAAGAAAAAACTAGTAGTTGTTTTTTTAAAAAAGATAAAATCAACAAACTTTTATCTATATTAACTAAAAAAAGGAGGAAAGAAAAATAAAATCAGAAATGAAAGAGGAGATACATTGATACCAAGACTCTGGTGAAGATTTCCAGGACATTTTTTGCTAAAGCTTTTGCTAACTTTCTCAGAATACCCTTGTAATAAGCATATGTTATCATTCTTTGGCCTTCTAGAAAGTCAACAAGAAAAATGCTCTGAGAATCAGAAAAAAAACTCTTGCCATGATATATGCTCTCGACTTGTGTGCTTTTGCTTTGACTGAACCATTCCCATTTCTTGGTAACCATTGCTTTGATGTACTTTGTCTTCAGGATCATACTGGTAAAGCCATATTTTATATCTTGTTGCAATTATTTGGAAGAACTGCTTCAGGATCTTGATCGCAGTTGTTTAAAATTTCCATTGAAATTTTATCTGCTCTTATCTGCAGCTAATCTGGGTACAATGGTTTTGGCACCCATCAAGTGGAAAGTTTCCTCAACTTTAATTTTTTAGTCAGAATTGTGTAAGATGAACTAATTAAGTTAACTATGGTGTTGGCTGTTGTTTCTGCTGTTAATTAATTGGTCCTCTCAATTGGGGAATGAACAAGATTAATTTTTTCCTTGAAAATTAATGTGGATGATCTGCAAATGAGTTATTCATGTGTAGATGGTCAGTTTCTTTGGGATATTATCCCCATAAATGTTTCATAAAACTTAAATGATTTCAGTATTCTTCCATCCAAGCTTCACCATAAATTTGATGTTTTTTCTTCCTTCAGTTTTAGCAGAATTCATATCCTTTGATAGGGGCTCTTTCAAACAGATATCCTTTTTAATGTTTCAAACTAGAACTTATTTAAACATGCTGTAACAAGTTAGTGCAAAATTATTTTGGCACATGAGATTTTGAAATCCATGCATAATTTTTCCCTAAGATGAAAATTTCACATTTTTTTCAAAGGCCTCTTGTAGATAAGAAAATCATACCACTCAATAACAAGAAAACAAATAACCAGTTTTTTTTTTTTTTTTGTAATGGGCACAAGACCTGAATAGACATTTCTGTAAAGAGGAGATACAAATGCCCAACACATATATGGAGAGGTGCTTAACATTATTAATCATTAAGGAAATGCAAATCAAAACCACAGTGAAATATCACCTCCTACCTTTTAGAATGGCTACTATCAAATAGACAAAAGATAGCAAGTGTTGATGAGGATGCTGAGCCTTTGTACACTATTAGTGAGAATGGTAAATTGGTGTAGCTATTATAGAAAAGAGTACGGAGTTCCCTAAAACAAATTAAAAATAAAGTTACCATATGACTCAGCAATCTCACCTCTAGATACATATCCAAAGGAAATAAAATCACTGTCTTGAAGAGATACCTGAATTTTCATGTTCATTGAAGCATTATTCACAATATCCAAATATTGTATCAACCTAAGTGATCATCAATAGATGAATGGGTACAGAAAATATGGTATATATTACACAATGAAATACTATTCAGCCTTAAGAAAGGAGATTCAGTTATTTGAAACAACATGGATGAACCTGGGGGATACTATGTTAAATAAGCCAGGCACAGAAAGACTGATGCCTCATGATGTCACTTAGATGTAGATTCTAAGAAAGTCAGACTCACAGAGGAAGAGAGTAGAATGGTGGTTACCCGAGGCTGGGTGGGGTTGGGTGAAATTGCAGAGATGTAGGTCAAACGGAGCAAAATTTCATTTAGACAGGAGAAATAAGTTCCAGAGACCTGTGCAACACGATACTGTAGCTGATAACTGTATTCTTAACATATATAACAATATATACTATCTTATGTATGCTATATACAATTTAAAATTCTATAAAATTACAATTGCTAAGAGAATATATTGACATGTTCTCACCAAAAAAAAAAGTCTTTGAGAGAATACATATATTAATTAACTTGATTTGGCCATCCCATAATATACATCTTTCAAAATATCATGTTGTACCCCATAAATATATAATTTATATTTGTCAGTTAAATAGTAACAATTTTAATGAAGAAAATCCTGTGATTTGTGACAGTGGTTAAACCTGGATGACATTATGCTAAATGAAATAAACTAAGAACAAATACTGCATGATCTCACTTATATGTGGAATCTAAAATAGTTGATCTCATGGAATTGGAGAGTAGAATCCTGTGCTCAGGTGGGGGAATGGGGAAAATGGGGATATGTTAGTCAAAGGTACAAAGTCGCAGTTATGTAGGATGAATAAATCTGCAGATATACTGTTCAGCATGGTAACTATAGTTAATAATCCTATAATGTATACTTAAAATTTGCAAATAGAGTAGATCTTAAATATTATTAGCCCACATAAATACACCCAAAGGTAGTTATGTGAGGTGATTAATATGTTAGCTAGCTTGTGGTAATCATTTACAATATACAGATATATCAAAACATCACATATACTTTAAATATAATTTTTATTTGCCAATTATAACACAATAAAGCTGGGAAAATAATCAAAAATAAAAACAACACATATGGATAAACTTATACTCCCTTTTTGGAGATAGATATGATTGCCTGCTTCATTCCTGTTTTTCATTCCAAGATGTAGACATCTTGGTGGGACTAGACAGTTTTATTATTAGTGAGTGAAGCAATTCTATAGAGACCTATGAAACCTGCTTTTAGAGAATGGAAATTCCTTTTCTGTTATCAGTTATTAATTATTATTTCAACAGATCTGAATTTTTCCAAGTGCTTGATTTTGTTTTACATTGTAAAAATGCTAATTTTTTGTTCTTTTGATGTGGTGGGTGGTTGTACACAAAATGAAAGGCAAAAAGATAACCTAGGTGGGGCATGCTTATCAAAAAGGATTAGAAATTCAAATTTATTGATAAAAGAATGGAGAGAAAAACCACTTGGCTTTGTTCCACAATCATGGAAAAACTTGGCATTATACCAACTCTCTTTGGGTGTCATTTACTTTTTTTTTTTTAAACTTGTAAGAAAGGGTCTGAAGGAGTAACATATTATACATCAAAAAAATAGAAATAGAAAAGAAAAGTAAAATACTACTCAACACAACAGCATTCCACATGGGTTTATGTGAACTTTACTTGTCTTCGGGTTCGCAGAGTCTATCAGCTACCCTCTCACCATCTGGTACTGCTGATCGAGATCAAACCTGGGTCAATACTAACATTATACAACCAACATTAGCCAAAGATGCTGTTTGGATATTACATTTTTTGAGCAGAGAAAATTGGCACAATTGTGTGAGTTCAGAGAGGTGTTGCTCCTTTGGGAGGAGTTTCTGCTTACTGATCTAAGCTCTACAGAGTTACATGGGACTTTATACTTAACATTTTGGCTTCAGCCATTACAGTACTTTTCTTCTTGTCTGCTGTCTGTATTGAGCTCTTAGGAAATATTTGGTTTGAAGGAAAAGTTTTCTGCTCTTAGAATAAGCATGTATCCCATTGCCTTACAAATGGCCATATATTTAAAAATAGCATGTAAGTTAATTTATTTTTTGAAAATGAAACACTTTTAAATCGAAGAAGGGAGCTCAGTTTTTTAAATATAACCTCTTCCACTAATTCTTCTAAGATTACTTTTGTATGCTTAATGATGATTGCTAATTTGTTGCTGAAAAAGTCCAAAAATTAAAAAAAATGTTAAGTCTGCCTAAAGGAGTGTGTTTATAAAGTCACAGAGCAATCATGTCCGTCTCCAGCTTATCTTCCTTCCCCCAAACTCCATATTTGTCTGTAGCTCCGTGCCTTTACTTACAGTCTGTTTGCTCAAATGCTGACTTGTTTCCTCTTAGTCTTTTCAAACTCATCTTTTCTTTAAGGTCCAGCCAAAAGTTCATGCCTTCAACAAATTTCTCTCTGCAGACTGACAGACACTTCATTTTCTTAATGTTTATTTTGTTATGGAATGAGAAGTAGGCATGTGTTCTTAAGCATTTGTTTGTGACCGGTAGTATATTGTGTTGTCATTTATTATTTATTATTCAGCATCTCCACCTATGCAGTGAAGAGAGTGGAATGAGTCTAACAGAGAAAGGAATTTGTTATTAGTGAGCAACTGCTCAATTCTAGGCAGTGTATTAGATGCTTGCCTGTGCATTATCTCATGGCGCATTGATTAAGTTTGTGAACTCTAGAGTTAGACTCTTTGGGTTTAAAATGTGGCTCCTTTGCACATCAGCTGTGTGGTCTTGGAGAAGCTTCTCTGTGTTTCAGTTATTATTTCACACGTAAACTAAGGGTAAAATAACCTCATTTGGTTAATGTGAGGATTAAATTAGATTGTCCATGTCAAAGACTTAGAGTACCTGAAACATTGGAAACCCTCAATACATGTTAAATATTTCTATTAAAGAGTCATGCTATGACATAGCCTTTTTTCCATGTTGTAGGTGAAAAACCCAAGCTTGACAGATTAGAGAAATTGCACAAAGCTATGTTCATCTGTGGTAGAGCCAGCATTGGCAAACACACATGCTTTATTCCAGAGCCCAATCTCTTTTATATTTTTTTATTTTTTATATGGGGTCTCGCTCTTTTGCCCAGGCTGGAGTACAGTGGTGTGATCTCGGCTCACTGCAACCTCTGCCTCCCAAGCTCAAGCAATTCTCCTGCCTCAACCTCCTGAGTAGCTGGGATTACAGATGCATGCCACCATGCCTGGCTAACTTTTGTATTTTAGTAGACATAGGGTTTCACCATGTTATCAGGCTGTTCTCAAACTCCTGACCTCCAGCTTCCCAAAGTGCTAGGATTACCGGCATAAGCCACCATGCCTGGCCCCAAGTTCTTTTTAATAACCATATTGTTTTGCTTTAAATTTGTATAGACTTACTCATGTCATACTACCTCATTACATGCCTTTTGCACTTCTTAAAATAGCCAGCTTAATAAAGGTCAGCAAATATATGTCGATTACATGAGATCATAAATGTTAAAGCACCTGGCAAATAGCTTAAAACTTAATATATTTTGGTGGTGCACACCTGTGGTCCCAACTACTCGGGAGGCTGAGGCAGGAGAATTGCTTGAACCTGGGAGGTGGAGCTTGCAGTGAGCTGAGATTGTACCACAGCACTCCAGCCTGGTGCCTGGCAACAGAGCAAGACTTTGTCTCAAAAAAAAAAAAAAACCTTAATATATTTTATACTATTACATACCCTCAGTGGGAAAGGTCACAAAAGCATCATGAATTTGCAATGGTAGGAACACCTCTTCAGTTATGAGTAGTACAATGGGAAAATTTAGACAAGTAGTTTTTAGAGTGAGATCAGAGGCAAGGGATGTTGAATTATAAAAGGATGGTAGGTCAGTGGTTTTCACGTATTATTAGGCATGGAATACTTTTTGGTTGAATTAAATCTTATAAGTTCAATCATTAATAACAAAGGTCAAGGTGAAGTTCTTCTGATTGGAACCGATGGAGGGAACCACATCATCTCTGGCTTTTGGTCATTCCCTTCATCCCTGTGGCACCTTCTCAGAACCTTAAGTGGCTTTAAGAAGTGATCATGCCTTTTATTTTTTACAGTGGAGCAAATAAATCAAAGAGAGGTGAAGGGATTGGTCCAAGATCACAAGCCCAGAGCTCAAGAACTTGATTCTTTCATTCTGCCATACTGCCTCAAGGAGACACCTGGTCACCTCTTCTACTTTTCCTTGTCTACATTTTTGTGACTATTTCTTGCAATTGGCATAATGGAGAACAAAAAGCTACTGCTCTCATATCCTAGGTAAGAGAGTACAAATGCAACCACCCACGTAACTCAGAAACCATGTCCTTTGAATTGTTTGGAGGCAGTGAATTACCACTGCAAAAGTTTCCAGAGGAGACCAAGATTTTAGCATCTTTCATTTGAATAATTACATGAAAAGAAAAAGGATAAAATGAATATTTTAGTGTCTTTCAAGTAACATAATGCATTTCAAAGATTTTTAGCTTAAAATGGTTGGAATAATAAAGGTGACTGAACTCAGATTTTCAGTGGTCTAATTCTGAGAATTGCACTTCACATCAGTCAGCTCTCTTTCATGTCACTAGTGTAGGAGTTTTAAGGATATACAATGCCTTTTTAAAATTTATATAATTTCAACCTTTATTTTAGATTCAAGGTGTACATGTACTGGTTTGTCACCTGGGTATATTGCATGATGCTGAGGTTTGGGGTATGAATGATCCTGTCATCCAGGTAGTGAGCATAGCACCCAATGGGTAGTTTTTCAGCCACCTTTTCCCTCCCTCCCTTCCTCTTCTAGTAGTCCCCGGAATCTATTATTGTTATATTTATGTTCATGAGTGCCCAATGTTTAGCTCTCACCTAGAAGTGAGAACATGCAGTATTTTGTCTTCTGTGCCTGTGTTAATTCACTTAGTATAATGGCCTCCAGTTGCATCGTTGTTGCTTCAAAAGATACGATTTCATTCTTTTTATGGCTGCATACTATTCCATGGTGTGTGTGTATATATACATATCTATATATATATGCCTTATATATGTATATATTCACCACATTTTTTTCTTTAATCCACCTTTGATAGGCACCTAGGTTGATTTCATGTTTTTGCTATTTTGAATAGTGCTGCATTAAACAAATGAGTGCAAGTGTCTTTTTGGTAGAATGATTTATTTTCTTTTGGATATGTACAGATAATAACGTTGCTGGGTCAAATGGTAGTTCTGTCTGAAATTCTTTAAGATATTTTCAAACTGTTTTCCACAGTGCTTGAGCTAATTTACATTCCCATCAACAATGTATAAGTGTTCCCTTTTCTTTGCAGCCTTGCCAGTTTTTTGATTTTTAGTAATAACCATTCTGACTAGTGTGAGATGGTATCTCATTGTAGTTTTAATTTGCATTAATAGACAATGTCTTCAAGGGAAAATAAAATATGTAGAATAAAGCCCCAACCTGGAAAACCCTATAACATCAGGGAAACAATCACTTAAATTGGAATTCATTCAATTCTATCAATAAATGATTCATTTATATTCAACTGGGTTGGGATGAGAGGTGATATAAATGTACACCATTGAAATGGTATATATTAAACCAACATATTAGAAATAACTACCAGGAACCTAGCACTAGGAATTTGAAAATGAACAGAGTCATGGTTTGGCTTTTGTACTCAAAAAGGGGCTCAGTCTCAGTGATAGGGTTTGGATTTGTATCCTTACCCAAATCTCATGATGAACCATAATCCCCAGTGTTGGAGGAGGGGCCTGGTGGGAGGCGATTGGATCATGGGGCGGATTTCCTTCTTGCTGTTCTCCTGATAGTGAGTTCTCATAAGACCTTGTTTAAAAGTATGTAGCATACCCCCTCCTCCTTCCTCTAGCTCTGACCATGTGAAGATGTGCTTGCTTCTCCTTTGCCTTTGCCAATGTTTGTACAATAGCTGAGGCCTTACCAGCCATGTTTCCTCTACAGCATGAGGAACAATGAGCCAATTAAGCCTCTTGTCTTTGTGAATTACCCTGTCTCAGTTGTTTCAACATAGCAGTGCCAGAGTTGACTAATATACTCAGATTACTTGTGCTAATCTCACATTTTGCACACATTAGATGAGCTGTTTTGTGGTTTAAACTGACACTAGGGAAGGAGGTTCAGGTTTTTAGGAGAGGTTGTGGACTTGCACAGCGTCCCAGAAGGACAATGTGGAAATGTATGTGGGAAGAGTATGGGATCTTGATTTAGAGGACTAGGCTAATCTCTTCTTGCTTGTATGACTTTGGACAACATGTCTAGATTTTATGGGCCTTAGTTATCTTGTCTGTAAATTGGAACTTGTACTAATATTCATTTTTGTGTTACTGTGGAGACTAATTAGATTATGAATACTAAGTGTCTTGTAAACTCTTTTAATACAAACATCATTTGGGGCCTTTCCAACCTTGCTTCTCAGTGGCTCTTCTTAGCTGGAGCATTTACCCAGATATGTCATGAAATGTAATGAAATGTCTTTGTGAATTGCTCCCAAAATAATTGACTGGCACCAAACATTTCATGTGGTCATGAAGAGGGGTCAAATCAACCTCTGACCATTTTAATGTTTATCTCTCTGTCCTAGATTTCTTCCAGGAGCTCCCACTCTTTTGTCATCTATTACATAAAATATCTCTCCTCATTTCGAGAAGCATAGGTGCCAAGACAACTCTAAGGTCCTGGGATTCAGCTTCCCTTCCAAGTGCTTTTCGATAAGTTTTTTTTTCCAATAATATATCTTTCTTCAACAGCTGAATTCAGCCTCTAACACTACAAAGTATTAAAACACATTTTATTGTTTTGTGCTATTACAATTTTTTTATTGTATTAAAAATACGTAATATAAAATTTACCATCTTAACCATTTTTAAGTGCATAGTTTAGTAGTGTTGAGTATATCCACATTGGAGATGTTTCACAGCACCTGAGACTGGGTAATTCACACACAAAAAAGAGGTTTAATTGGCTCATGGTTCCTCAGGCTGTCGAGGAAGCATGGCTGGGGAGGCCTCAGGTAATGTACAACCATTGGCAAAAGGCAAAGGAGAAGCAGGCACAACTTCACACGGCCAGAGCTAGAGGAAGGAGGAAGGAGGAAGGGATGTGCTACATACTTTTAAACAAGATCTCGTGAGAATTCACTATCAGGATCTTGTGAGAACTCTCTAACATTGTTGTGAAACATCTCCAGAACTTTTTCATCATAGCCATTAAACCACACCTCCCCTTTTCCTCCTCCTCCATTACAATTATTTGAAAAATGTTTTAAGACAAGAGCAATACTTACCTGGGGTTGCTCTTTGAATAAAGATAATGTGATAAAGCAGGTAATGTTAAAATATTTTTAGGAAGATGGAAAAAATTGTCAAGTAGTAATTTGAATGAATGAATGAATGAGTAATGAAGGAAACATAATCATTCTTAGTTTGGTCAGTGCTCTCCCTAGAAAGAAATGTGAGTGTGAGGTCAAATGTATCTTGCAACACAGGTAATTTTAGAAAGCACAAATCAATCTGGAACCAAATCTTAATGTTATATCCAACTTGTAACTGAATTGTGTTGAATTTTCCAGTTCCACATTCATCTTTTCTTCAGACTCAGATAATCTTTGCAGGAATCAAATGGTCCTAAAATTTTTAAATTAGAATTCTTTTAGCTGCAAAAGAAATTTACTTCAAAGAAAGATAACTAAAAGAACTTCAGTATCTTGAGAGCCTTTTTCTATGTAATGACTAAGATGCCACCTAACAGCACTGTGTTTTATATGGGCCATAAGCTTATGCTTTCTGTAGGAGAGACATTCTCTCTCAGCTCCCTATAAACTTTTGGTAAATAACTGTCATTGGCTATACTTGGGTCATGAATATACCCATGGGCCAGTCTTGAAGCATGGTGTGCTTTGATTGAACAGCCTGGGTCATATGACTTGTCTTACGGTGAGGGAGGAAGGACCATGTGATTGATAATTCTATCAGGTGAGGACTAAAACAGCAGATGTAAACTATAGGGCTTTTATTTTTTCAAGTCATTCTCTGGGCTGGAGAGGAACTACAAGGGCCCAAATCCCTAGAAATTCTGCTCAAGTGCTTAGATGCTGATGTATTCCCTAGCTTGCTTTGTGGAGATCACCAGCTCTGTTTTTAATTTTACGAGAAATCATGATGAGCCTTTGAAAGATAATTATTTTAAAAGATGATGATGACCAATACTATTATTTATAAATTTGAGTTCCTATTTTAAACACATCAATGGCAATGTTTTACTGAATTGGGAAACTCTAGTTTTGTGGTGTCCCTAAAATTTTATGGCATTAGTACCTAAAATTGTCTCTTGAATCATCTACACTTATGAGAAAGATATAGGTTTGAAAAAACACCGCAGTGGCTCACACCTGTAATCCCAGCACTTTGGGAGGCTGAGGCGGACAAATCAGCCAAGGTCAGGAGTTTGAGACCATGGTGAAACCTCGTCTTTACTAAAAATACAAAAAAATTAGCCTGACATGGTGGCGTGGGCCTGTCATTCCAACTACTTGGGAGGCTGAGGCTGGACAATCTCTTGAACCTGAGAGGCAGAGGTTGCAGTGAACCAAGAATGCACCATTGCACTCCAGCCTGGGCAGCTGAGCAAGACTACGTCTCAAAAAAACAAACAAAAAAAGAAAACAATGTTTTTGATTTGTGGCTCTAGCCATATCCTGAAAACTTTAAAAATATTCTCTAAATTCTCCGAGCCTGTCCTACTGTGATTCTGAGGTCTAATAAGTGTTACCTGTCACACCTGACCCCCAATCCAGTAGCTCAGACACTTAGAGCTTCAGCAGGTAGGACAAATTAACCCCAGTTAGGTTTTTGCCTCTCTGCTTGTTGATGTGCTATATATATATCTTTTTTTTTTTTGACGGAGTCTTGCTCTGTCACCCAGGGTGGAGTGTAGTGGCATGATCTCGTCTCACTACAACCTCTGCCTCCTGGGTTGAAGCCATCCTTCTATATTAGCCTCTTGAGTAGCTGGGACTACAGGCACCTGCCACCACACCTGGCTAACTTTTGGATTTTTTTGGTTTCTCCATGTTGGCCAGGCTGATCTCCAACTCCTGGCCTCAAGTGATCTGCCTGCCTTGGCCTTCCAGAGTGCTGGGATTATGAGCGTAAGCCACCACGCCAGGCCTGCGTTTCATGTCATTAGTCCTGGCTCTGACATCTGAATTCAGATTTGCAGTTTTCTCTATTCCAATGGGCTTATCAGAAATTCAAGATTAGTTACCTGGATGACCATTTAATCCAATTGTGGAGCTCCAAGGTGCTTAGGCCATTTCCATGCAGTTGCATCTGAAGTGAAGTAGTTATGAGCTGCTTCTAGCTACCTAGATACAGAACTGGGGAAGTCAAGCTTTGGTAGAAATGATGGTAGAAAATTATGTATATTTGCCATGATGCAGGGAAGAATATAGTCTTTGGGTATAATCAATCATAATCATCCTAATCACAAGAGTGCATGTAGAGGGGTTTTCACTGAGACATTGTTTTTAATAGTCAAAGCTTAAAAACAATTGAACTCTACAATGAGAGAAGATTTGCTCAATATATTATGGTAGTGTTCACACCACAAAGTCATGAATATAAGTCAAAAAAATAAAAATCAGGAAGCAGACATGTTTATGTATATAATCATCAACATATATGATCAGGTTGTTTATTATTAACTGATAGTTAATAAGTCGTTATGTACAGCATAATTTCATTATTTATAAACATAAATGAGATTATTATTTGTGTGTATTTTTAGAGATTAGAGGTGAGAATTGGGTATTGCTGTAATGGTATTATGGTCAGGGATGCAGGGCTATGAAGATTCTGTCATGCTGATCATGTGTCTTTCTCAGGGTGTTGCCAACCAAGCTAGTGATACGCAAGAAGTGATAAGAGATGGTATTGTTTATTAGTAACTGGATAAACACCTAGTTCGCCCTGTGAGCTTTCTGTTAAAAGATGGATAGGAGAACATGGTTATATCCAGAGATCTTTACTTAAGTGAAGCCTCCTGCATCTAGGTTGGTTGAGTAAATGGAGTCTGCCTCTGCCTATTTAATTATGATTTCAGAGTAGATGGGACACACACACACACACACACACACACACACACACACTCGCACGCACATGAACAACACTCTTTCTATTCCTTGGTTTTCTTATCACTGAGTCATAGAAAGAAGTGAGCCAAAGGAGGACTTGGGGTCTGTAAGGAATAATAACTCGGTCCACTGGTTAAACATGGCTCAGTGACCATTCTGAACTCTGGCCAATCAAGTGACAAATGATCTCTTCCTAAGAGATGTTCCAGTGGGGGTATGTGTGGAGTGAGTTAGGAGAGAAGCAGAAGGGCACATGCATTTTTCTCAGAGTATGCATGTGTAGAAGAAAGACTGGAAACATTAACATCAAAATATCATAGTACTTTTTTTAATGGGTAGTGGGATTACAGCTGATTATAATTTGTATACATTATTGATTGTCTATACTTCCTAAGTTTCTTCAGTGAACATAGAATTCTTGTATAGTAAAAAACCATTTATAAAAATTCAGCTTTAGTGTCATTTTAAGCAAACACTCCCACCTTCCAGAACTAAACTCTGATGTTCGCATCAGCATGACAGTTTGCCTCTAATCATCTAGGGGCACTCTGAAGAGGTAAGCTCCTTCTCTTTTCAACAGGAAACATTTCTCTAGCCCATTATTCAGATAAGGCTTAACAGATCTTATGAGCTCCGATCGGAACCTTTGCTGAATGGCCATAATGCTGCTATCCTGATGGGCCTGAGGTGTGAGCACATACAAGGAAGATTGTAACTTGATTGGAAACTTCAGGGAAGGCCACTGGGGAAAGCAGCAAACCAATAATAATGATTATAAAAGTTCACGCTGAGCTAGGGCTTGCTGTGTAGCAGGGACTGGTAAAAGCTTTACTTAACCCATTTGGTCCTTGCAACTCCATTAATTAGAAACTATTATCCTCATTTTGCAGAAAAAGTTCCAAGGGGTTAAAGGATTTGTTAAAGCTCATTAAGCTCAGAATTGGCCGAGGGGGAATCCAGACCCAAGCGTCTGTTGCCAGTGTCCAGGCATCAACCACTCAGCAATACAAGGCTGGCTGCCGGTGGGACTCCTCATTCCATAGCTAACTCTTACTTGCTTTTCAGGTTAACCATAATGCCATCAGTTTATCCAGGGGATTCCCCAATTTTATTTCATTGTATCCATGGCACTTGTCATACTGAGTTGTGATTTTTTAAAAACATATTCCCTCTGCTACACTGTGAGATCTTTGAAGATGGAAGTGGTAACTTGGGATTGTCTCCCAGGCAATTACCACATTGGCTGACTCCTAGAATGTGCTCAATTAATACTGGGTGAATATTTAATCAGCTGGGCATGGTGGACACACCAATTTCACAAACTGCAAGATTCCACTGAATCAAAAGTAGGAATTGAAAATGTGCCTAAGGGACCATCTAGATAGTGTCCTATCAGGATAGAATGTGGCTTATTGAATTGCCCATATGCATGGTCCTGGGCTTGGTTATAGGCAGTATTAACTAGGTATAATCTCTACTCTCTAAGAATTTACAGTCTAAGGAAGCAGGCGTGAAGTTACCATTATACCTATCAAGACAACAGTGTTTTTGCTCTGGTTTGAATATCACACTTTGTAGTTTGTGGAATAGAGAAAAAAGGAACACAGCCACAATGTTAAAAAAAAAAAGTTTATAATTATTGAGACAAAAACTACACTCGTTGCTTTGCTTTTTTCCTTATAGTTCTCTGTGGTATACATAAATAAATTTGTGGTTCTATGCTTAGAGTTAGCATTTCTCATCAGTAGTTTGATAGTGTTATTTTTATTTAAATGCATTACTTGTCTTAGTCTTTACAGTAGCACTCTGAGGAAGATACTGTTATTATTCCTATTTTAGATATGTGATTCCAGAGTTGAGGAACAAAGAACACAATTCAATTTTAATGATTTTAATTATTTTATATAAAAAGTAATAAAAGATATTCTAGAATTTTATTAAAAAAAAAACCAACAAAATGTCTCAATTCATTCCAAATCCAATATAGCAACATACTATTAACAAGTGCTTTACTCAGTTTTGCTTTTTCAAGTTAAACTGACCTTGTTGCTAAGCACAGGAAGGAAGAATCAGAAGGGAAGTATTTCTTGGAGGAGTTGGCTCAGAGCTGGTCTTTGCAAGATTAAAAAAAAAATTTAATGTTTCTTAAAAGAGATTTTATTTTAAAGTTAAAAAATGTCTACAATTGTTCATTTTTTTGTTCTTTGTTGCTGATTAGTCTGCAGATGGGCAGAGGATTCTGTGCAAATGGACCGGTTTGTGCATAGACTGCAATGTTTATTATTTTCAGAGGTTTATGCTCCATCATTGAGAATTAGGATGTTAATTTGATAAGTAAGGGACTCTCTCAATAATCTTCTATTTACTCCTCGTAGCTGGTATTGGATTTCTAAACTTAAAGGCAAGACAGGTGGAGAAATTATATTTAGTGACTCTCAGTTGGAGGAAGTTAAAAAAATGTAAACACGTACAAAGTCTATTACAAGAGATCATTGAAAATTCTGAGGCAATGTAGTGGCATGCTGTCTTCTCCAGATTTTTCTTTAAAAAAAAATCCTTGAAGATACAGAAAATTTTCAAAAGCACTGGGAATGAATAAGAGTGCACTATAAATTAACATTTGAGAGGAGTTCTCAGGAATTGAAAAGCTCACTGGATTAGATTGAGAAACACTTGCCTAGGCTATGCATACTGACTCCATTGCATGAGAAGGGTTCAATTAATTTAATCTACCTAATTCTAGTCCAGGAACAAAAAGGCTGTACTTGTCAAGCAGGTCACCCCTATACTGCACGGGAAATATTTTCTGAAGTAGAAGAGGTCTTACATCAGTGTCCCAGTGTTTTACCTCCTGCTCTAACCCAGGAAAACAAATCATCTCTTCTGACACTGATTTCATACTGCAGCTTTTAGTATACAAAAACAGGGAAAAAAAGGATGTGTATTAATTTCTTGCATCCCAGGATATGCATTTTATTACCTGACATGGAGAATTCAACAGCAAAGAAGAATATTTTAACATATTTCAGCAGAGCCACAAGGTATAAATGCTTGTTACACACCATAAATTGGATTAAGGATATACTCATTACTATGTTTCTAAGTTTAGATTTGATATAAGCCATCTAATGCCCCAAATGCCTAATAAAGAGATGCTTAAGGACAAACAATTTACCGTCTGTTGGCAATGCTAGACCTAAAGAAATCTCAACTCAGTGAGGCATAAATATAAACAAATAAGCAAAGAAAAGCAAAATTGAGTCTATAAAATATTCTAAAGCACCAAAAGTTATGTTAACCTGAAGGCTCAAAGGAAAAATATGGCTCTAAAAATTATTTGTGACAAGAAATAGCAGAATATCTAGATAATAGCTGATAAAACATATAAAAAGCATAATTACAGAAATAAGCAATATTGTAATATGAATCTGGATTTTGAACAATTGATTACAGGCACTTTTGGTTCCAGTCACAATAGAGTAGCTTGTATTGGATTTAATTTCCTGTGGTAAACAACTATAAACTAGAAGATATGCAAGAAACAGGACTTTCAGGCATTGCACATTGGATAGCAAGGAGTTGCAATCTTGGAGTGAAGCATACAAGGTAAGATCTATGTTCACTCAGGTTTTCTGTTAGGGAGCATTTCCTAGAGTTTAACAGTGACATACTACTCAGGCAGAGAATCTTAGCCTCTCTGGGCAGAAGAATCAGAGATTGGAGTTTGTGGTTGCTTAAACAGCAGCTGAATTGAAAGGGCAGAGTACCAGAGAGAAAGAGCTGCAAAGAAGACCTGGAAATTTGTGTAGGGGTTTCTCTTAGGTTCTTGACTAAATCCTAACTAAATTGTGTATAGGTAGGATAAGACTGCTGAACAAGGCCTATAGGGCTAGCAGAGAATTGCTGCTGGGGTAGAAGAGAGATTGGGTAATGCTAAAGAGGTATTGGAGCCAGAGTAGAGAGATGTTAGTGCACATCTTGATCAAATTTAAGACCTCAGGGAAATAGTTTTCAGAGTAGGTGCCATATCCTAGGGATAATGGCTATTAACTAACATGGATGCCTTTAGGTATTTAGGACTAACTTCAAAATTAAACAAATCCTCAAAAAACCTAAAATCAAATACCTATAGGATGAAAGTGGTTCACCAGTAATTTATTGTCTATTAGACAAAATATAGCCCTTATTGAAGGAAGACGAAATAATCCAGAATCTACATAGTATTCTATCTACAATGTTCATGATACAATAAGAAAATTACTATGTATGTAAAGAAGAAGGAGACTGTGGCACATAGCCAAGACAAAAATCAGTCAATAGAACAAGGTCCAGAGATGCTGAAGTGCAGAAATTTGTAAAGACTTTAAATTACCATTATAAAAATATTATGTATATAAAATATTTGGAGAAAAAATATGTGCAGTCAAACAGATGTGACATTTTGGCAGAGAAACAAAGTATTTTTAAAAAGTTAAATGGACATTTCAGAACTAAAAATTATATCTAGAATAAAAAATTAATTGGATGGACTTATAAGCATATTGAATAGTACACAGAAAGAAGTGGTAATCTCAAAGAAAGGGAAACAAATTATTCAAACTGAAGTAAATAGAGAAAAGACAGTGTAAAAATTAAAATGAACAAACATAAAAACCCCAGCATCTGTCACAACATTAAATGGTTTAATGTATGTTTATCTGGAACCTCATGAAGAGAGAAGAGATAGAATAGGGTAGAAGAAATGGATACAGATTTTCTAAAACTGATGAAAGATGTCAAATTCAAAATGTATTCCCTTTTTGCTTAGCAAAAAGAACAAAGCAGGAGGTGTCATGGTACCCAACTTCAAACTGCACTGTAGGGCTATAGTAACTGAAACAACATGATACTAGCACAAACCAGACACGCAGACCAATGGAATAGAATAGAGAACCCAGGAATAAGGCCACATACCTACAACCATCTGATCTTTGATAAAGCTGACAAAAACAAGTGATGGGAAGAAAACCTCCTCTTTAATAAATGGTGCTGGGAGAACTGGCTAGCCAGTTAAAGATTAAAACTGGACTTCTTCCTTACACCATATTAAAACATCAACTCAAGATAGATTAAGGACTTAAATGTAAAACCCCAAACGCTAAAAACCCTGGAAGACAACCTAGGCCATACCACCTAGACATAAGAACTGGCAGAGATTTCGTGATAAAGATGCCAAAAGCAACCGCAACAAAAGCAAAAACTGACAAATGGGATCTAACTAAGCTAAAGAGCTTCTGCAAAGCAAAAGAAACTATCAACAGAGTGAACAAACATCCTACAGAATGGGAGAAAATATTAGCAAACTGACAATGGTCTTATATCCAGTATCTGTAAGCAACCTAAACTAATTTACAAGAAAAAAACCAAACCCCATTGAAAAGTAGGCTAAGAACATGAGCAGACAATTTTCAAAAGAAGACATGCATGTGACCAACAGCATGTGAAAGAGTTCAGCATCACTGATCATTAGACAAATGCAAAACTACAGTGAGATACTGTCTAACATCAGTCAGAATAACTAGTGTTAAAAAGTAAAAAAAAAAAAAAACATGCTGGAGAGGTTGTGGAGAAAAGCGAATGCTTATACACTGTTGGTGGGATTGTAAATTAGTTAAACCATTATGAAAAATAGTGTGGTGATTCTTCAAAAAGCTAAAAACAAAACTATCATTCGACCCAGCAATCCCATTACTGGGTATGTACCCAGAGGGATATAAATTGTTTTGTCATAAAGACTCACATATGCATATGTTCATTGCAGCTATTCACAATAGTAAGAACATGGAATCAACCTAAATGTCCATCAGTGGACATATACACCATAGTATGCTATGCAGCCATAAAAATGGATGAGATCATGACCTTTTAGGAACATGGATGGAGCTGAAGGCTATTATCTTTAGCAAACTAACACTGGAACAGAAAACCAAACACTGCATGTTCTCACTTATAAGTGGGAGCTAAATGATGATACATGGACACATCAAGGGGACCAACAGACACTGGAGCCCCCCGGAGGGATGAGGGTGGGAGAAGAAAGAGGAACAGAAAAAAAACAACTATTGTTACTAGGCTTTGTACCTAGGTGATAAAATAATCTGTACATCAAATACCCATGACCCGAATTTACCTATATAACAAACCTGCATGTGCACCCTTGAACCTGAACTAAAAGTTTAAAACAATCTCAGCTGGGCACAGTGGCTCATGCCTGTAATCCTAGCACTTTGGGAGGCTGAGGTGGGCAGATCACTTGAGCTTAGGAGTTCAAGACAAGCCTGGGCAACACTGTGAGGTTCCAGCTCTAGAAAAAAAAAAAATAACCAGGTGAGATTGTGCATGCCTATAATCACAGCTACCCAGGAGGCTGAGGTGGGAGGATCACTTGAGCCTGGGAGGTTGAGGCTGCAGTAAGTTATGATCATGCTACTGCACTCCAGCCTGGGTGATGGGGTGAGATCCTGTCTCAAAAACAAACAAACAAACAAACAAATCATTAAAAAAGCATTCTTTAAGCAGAATAAATACAAACACCTACACCCATTACTTCATAGGTTAGCTGCTGAAAAATAAAAATATAAAAAATTGTAATACCAACCACCAACTTCACTAATGTCCACCCCTTGTGCTGTTTACACACACTCATTTGAAGGAGTAGTTTCTCCAGGAATCTGTTTGGCTTTTTTTCCCAGAAAAAAAATGTCAAGAGATCATCAGTGGAAGGAGCCTTAGGCCCTGCTGGTCTCCAGTGGTAACTGAGGCTCACTTTCCTCCTCCTCCAGTTATCAAGGTTAAATTTAAAAAGCAATTTTTAATAATTGAAAACAAAATGAAATAAGTGAACTTTATTTTATATCGAGTTGGTGGCATAACCAAACAGAAAGTTACAATTTTAAGTTTTTTTAGAATCCAGTAAGTTGTACAATCTTAGTGAAATTATGTTGGCATTGTGGAGAGCCAAGATATTTGGCACTCTTGAAAGGATATGAAGAGGTAATGTTGAGAAGGGTAGGTAAAAATCTTATTCTGTAGTGAATTTGAATTGGAAGTGTCAACTTTGTATTATGATTTATTTTGTCTTAAAAATGCATTCTTTCTAGGTCTGTCCAGTAGCAACAAGCATATCCACACCTGGCTTGTGTTCTCTAAATGCCATTTCCCCTGGCAAAAGTGAAAAACCTGGGTTTCTTGGGAAAATTGCTAATTACAAAGTTTAGGGAACAAAACATGTAAGATGAATCTGTCATATCAAAAAGCAAGGAAGTTACTAAAGACTAGTATGGTGTAGGAAAGGACTTGGAGTTCAACCTAAATAGGCTCTCACCGGTTAAAGATAGTATCGTTTTGAGCAACAATAAGAATAATAACTGTAATAGATTGAAACACATCAAACATGTTTTAAGTCCAGAATTTGTACTGGTACTAAAATTTAAAAAACACAAAATGTATTGAGATTTTAGAAAATCCTAAGAAATCAACTCTTTATTTTGAAAACTGGTAAATGAAGGGAAAGATAAGACATGGCTTTCTTGTATACACTGTACTATAGGATAACCACGTGGTTGACATAAGAAAGGTATTCCAACTAAGTAAAAAATGATGATAGAATGAGAATAGTACCATCTTATAAACCGTCTGTGTCCTGATGTTTCTCTTGGTACTCCGGGGAAAATCTCCTGCTCTCAAGTTACCTAATCCTCCTCTTCTCCCAGCGGTCTGATCTCTTCTAATTGTGGGAGTCAAGGTGAGTTGGTGAATATGTTAGCCTCTTTACATCACAGAGGCTGTTCCCATGGCCCAAACATTGGCAGTAGGACTCTTGTGTCCACATACTCTGAGACACTGTTGTTTAGAATAAGGTAGATCAAACATCTGATCCAAGGTGGTACAGTAATATTCTTTTTGCTGGGGATTAGGACACAGATTTTCTGGTTAGTGTCCGACAAATACTTGAAATGGGAGATCAAGTGATGCCCATTAAGACTAATGTAAACACCAGAAGGTTGGTATATACATTTTTAAATAGATTTTATTTTTGAAATCATGAACATGTTGTGTCATTCCACTTAAGAGTTTAGTTTCTAATTTATTAATATTTTAATTGGCAAATCAAAATTACATACATTTATGGGGTACAAATTATGGGGTATGTGATGTTTTGATATATGTAAACAATGTGGAATGATTAAATCTAGCTAATTAATGTATCTATAATCTCACTAACTTATTTTTATGGCAATATATTTGAAATTTATTCTGTTTTTTGAAATATGCAGTATTATTGACAGTTGTCACCCTGTTGTTCAATAGATCTCAAAAAGTATTCATTCTATTTGAAACTTAGTACCCTTTGATCATTACCATTACCCTCACTGCTAGCATTTCTTAACCATAATTCTATTGTGTAGTTCTGTGAATTCAACTTTTTTAGATTCCACATGTAAGTGAGATTATACAATATGCCTTTCTTGCCTGGCTCATTTCACTTAGCATGGTGTCCTTCAGATTTACCCATGTTTTCACAAACAACAGAATTTCTTTGTTTTTTAGACTGAATAGTATTCCATTGTGTATATAGCCCACATTTTCCTCATCCATTCATCCATTGATGGACACAGGTTGATTTCATGTCTTGGCTATTGTGAATAATGCTACATTAAACAGAGGAGTACAGGTATCTCTTGATGTACTGATTTCAGTTCTTTTGGCTATATATTCAGTAGTGGGATTGCTGGATCATATGCCAGTTCTACTTTTAGTTTTTTGAGGAATCTTCATGCCATTTTCCGTAATTAATGTATTAATTTACATTTTCACCAACAATGTACAGGAGTTATTTTTTCTCCACACCCTTGTGTACATATGTGATCTTTCGACTTTTCGATAAAAGATATTTTGATAACTGGAAGGTGACATCTCATTGTGATTTTAATTTACATTTCAGTAATGATTAGTGATACTGGGCATTTCTTCATGTACCTGTTGTTCATTTGTATGCCTTTTGAGAAATGTCTATTTGGGTGGTTTGCTTATTTTTAAATTCGGTTATTTGTTCTCTTGCTGTTGAGTTGTTTGTGTTCCTCACATATTTTGGATATTAACCTCTTATCAGATGCATGGTGCAAACACTTTCTTCCATTCTGTACATTATCTTTTCACTCTGTTGATAGTTTCTTTTCCTATGCAAAAACTTTATAGTTTGGTGCAATACAGTTTGTTTATTTTTGGTTTTGTTGTCTATCTTTTCTGGGTTGTGTCTGAAAAAGCACTGTCCAGACAAATGTTGTGAAGATTTCCCACCATGTTTTCTTCTAGTAGTTTTACCACTTCAGGTCTTAGATTTAAGTCTTTAACCTATTTTGAGTACATATTTGTACATGGTGTAAGATAGGGATCAAATTTTATTCTTCTACATGTGGATAGTCAGTTTTTCCAATCTCATTTATTAAACACTGTTGTCCTATTATGTGCTTTTGGTATCTCTGTTAAAAATCAATTGACCATAAATGTGTGGATTTATTTCTGGTCTTTCTATCCTTTCAATTGATATAGGTGTGTGTTTTTATGCCAGTATTGTGCTATTTTGATTACAACCATATTAGCATATATTTTGAAATCATGCAGTAAAATGCCTTCAGCTTTGTTCTTTTTTGCTGAAGAATGTATTGAGTATGCATCCTCTGCCATTTAATACCAATTTAAGGACTGTTTTTCCCTATTTCTGTGAAAAATGACATTGTAAGTTTGATAGGAACTGAACTAAATCTGTAGATTGCTTTGGGTAGTATGGACGTGTTAACAATATTAATTCTTTCAGTCTGTGGACATAGGATATCTTTCCATTTATTTGTATGTTTTTTTCTGTTTATTTCATTCGTATTTTATAGTTTTTACTGTATAGTTCTTTCCATTCCTTTGTTAAATTTACACCTAAATATTTTTGTGGTTTTTGGTGCTATTGTAAATGGGATTGTTTTCTTAATTTCCTTTGCAGATAGTTTGTTATTAGTATATAGAAACTAGACTTTATTTATTTTTTGCTTAATTGCTCTGGCTAGCTTTTTCATTACCATATTCAAAAGAAGTGGTGAGAGTGGGTATCCCTGTTTTGCTCCTTATCAAAACAGGAACAAAATGGAATTAGGAGTCCATTCAATCTAGCCAGTTTCAAATGGCAAGTGTATAGCTTTAGCTTTTCAGGCATCTGGCATAACTGAGTTAGTAGACAATGTCATTTCTTGCTCTGAGCCTCTTTCAAAGTGTCAGTTTAAATATTGGACTTCCTTCCATTCATAACCCAGTTATTCATTTCTTTACCCTCAGCTACTATTCCTCCTTTTCTTCATTAATACCATTTTTTCCCTAACATTTTTAAAAATTATTATAATTTAACTTCTGGGGTACATGTGCAGAATGTTCAGGTTTGTTACATAGGTATATACATGTGTCATGGTGATTTGCTGCATTCATCACCCCATTACCTACATTAGGTATTTCTCCTAATGTATCCCTCTCCTATCCCCCACCCCCTGCTATCTCTTGCCTAGCCCCCCACCAAACTTTGAAGAGGTATTAGTATAGGTCATTATGCTGGTCTACGTCATAGGCAGCAATACCAGTCTAGTAAGTACCTCCCTCTCAGTCCACTCCCATTTAGATAGAGTAAGGTTATGAGGTGCGGAACTAGTGGGTTATTTTTTACCACGAGACAATATAGCTGCATGCGCTGTTAACCCCAATTTTTCCAAATGGGCTAAGGACACAACTCACCCTCATCAGGCCCTTAGGAATTCTGACATAAGGACCCAGCAATCCCATTGCTGGGTATATATCCAAAGGATTGTAAATCATTCTATTATAAAGACACATGTACACATATGTTCATTGCAGCACTGTTTACAATAGCAAAGACTTGGAACCAACCCAAATGCCCATGATGATAGACCGAACAAGGAAAATGTGGCACATATACACCATGGAATACTATGCAGCCATAAAAAATGATGAGTTTGTGTCCTTCATAGGGACATTGATGACTCTGCAAACCATCACTGTCAGCAAACTGACACAAGAACAGAAAATCAAACACCACATGTTCTCACTCATAGGTGGGTGTTGAACAGTGAGAACACATGGACACAGGGAGGGGAGCATCACACACTTGGATCTGTTTGGGGGACTAGGGGAGGAACAGCAGGGGGTGGGGAGGTTGAGGAAGGATAATTTGGGGAGAAATGCCATATATAGGTGGTGAGGGGATGGAGGCAGCAAACCACCTTGCCATGTATGTACCTATGCAACAATCCTGCATGATCTGCACATGTACCCCAGAACCTAAAGTTAAAAAAAAAGCATTCCTACTTATCTACATTTGCATTATGGTCAACTTACTATGCG
>NW_016107509.1:592990-626723 GCF_001604975.1 Cebus imitator | reverse complement strand
TGTAGTTGCAGCCCTGGTCCTAGGACCTCTGCATTAGGTAGGGGAGAAAAACCAAATTGAGACAATATGGGGAAGAAAGAAAAAATTATAATAATTACAACAGCGTATTCCTCTGTTGGCAACAATTGCCTAGTCATACCAGCATCCTTCCCCACCCCTTTTCCCAGATCCACCAGAAAAAACAGGAAAATATAGTGGGGACACTATTTTAGCTCGATTCATGTTGAGTGTGAGCACACACTTGTGAAGGTGTGTAAGCCAACCATTCATGCTTTTAACTTCCCCTGATTTAGTCAATTAATGTTTTAATTGCAGATTCTAAGTCTCTATCAAACCATTAGTCTGAGGAGGTTACCTCTATGACTACTATTGAACATTATGGGATATATAGTATATTCCTTGGTCTAAGGCAATAATGGTTGGCCATCCAGATCCATGCAATATCTTCTGTTCTTGTTCATTTATTTAAGTAGCACTCTGAGCATTTTTATCTTCCACTGGTAAGCAAAATCTAGCCTGGATTCAGTGTCTATTCCTGTGAAGACTTATATTTGTACTTCCTTAGGGTTACCGGCATCAGTCTTGCTTCCTAGCTATGTTTGAGCCTTCCCCCTGCGGAATCTGCCCCACAGTCTTTGGCAATCTCTGTCTCTTTCGCTGGCAGATTGAACAGTTTTTATCAGCGTTATGCACCTGAGAGGGCACAAAAGGAAAATGTTTAGGCTTAGCCCATCTCTGTGCTGCTGCAATGCCTCAGGACCACTTCTCTCTTGGACCCATGTGGCCACCTCAAATCAACACACAGGAATATCTCCTTGTCCATTCACATCATCTCCTGAACCTGAGCAATGCTAGGCATTGAAATTTAATGCACCTTTCAAATTTCCCTAAGGCTGTGGCCCATATGAACATTCCTTCAATAGCCAGGTTTCCATTTCCATTGCCTTTCTGACTATTTTTCCAGACCATTGGCCACTGACCACAGGTTAGTAAAAACTCAAGCACAGGGACTTTTAACACTGTTCAGTTCTTCAATTGCTGCTGGAAAAACAGTATGTAACTTAGCCCACCAAGCTGATTTGTTTTTACCTTCCCCAGAGTAGCAGCCCTAAAAAGCATGTTGTCCATTCACCTGAGAATTACCATCTGCAAACCCAGCAGCTCTTGAATCGTCAGTTTAGACTGTTTACAGGACACTATGGAATCCAGCAGCTCCTCACACATTTACAGAGTCAGTCCTAGGGGAAAAGAGGCTCTCTGCTTGTGAGTATTTCCTCTTCGCATTTCTCAGATAGCATGATCTTGTATAAGCCATTTCCATTTTATTATGGAACTCCTCTGGGCACTAGCATCCCCATTTAGAGTGTTTCTGTGACATGATTTAAGACATCACAGGTATTTCAGCTTTCAAGATCATTTAATGTCCTTCAGTCATAAGGCTAGCTTCAGTTAATGTCCCATAGCAAGGTAATGCTATGAAGTGGAAATTCTCTAGTTCAGATTCCCAATAGTAATTGCTGGGAGGCGTTCATTATCTTTTGCCACAAGCCATAGTCTAGGCTTTACATAGGGCTAACACACACGGAATTTGTTCCTACCATTACTTGAGCTTCTGTTCTACACTGTGTTGACTCAGGGACTCTTACTGGTTCCCTTTAGCATATCCAATTAATATTGTTTGAAGGGCAGATTTCTATGCCTTTTGTTTTACAATACTAGGTGGAGGAAGTATTCCCCAGCCAGATGTAATATCCATTCCCATAGAGCATTTAGGTAAAGCAGACACAACTTCTTAAAACAAACGTTTAAATATTCCAACTTTCATAATCCTTTTAACCTTTACATGTTTATGTTCTCTTGATCTAATTGTTGTCCTAACCACTGCTTCACCAATGATTCTTAGAACCACAGTGCACGGGGCTCCCACATCAAGGATTCCCAGAAATTTTTCTTCACCACTTCCTGACCATTTTATTCACTTGTGTACATAAGGCTTTGGATCCCCAGTAGGGGATTGAGCAAAGAGACCCTTGCCTTTCTCAATGTTTGTTTTGATTAATCTGCCTGTTTATTGCCCCAGGCAATTACATATTTCTGTTTGAAATCCTTGCCTTCTGATTTTTAAAATTTCCCCAAACTGGAGTAAATACAGCGTCAGCTTAGATAGCAAACAGAGAGAGAAGTTATCTAAAAGAAAATAATATTTATTTGGAAATAAGGGCATCACAATGAAAATACATAAGCCATAGTAAACTATGTGCATATTCAGGGAGGTAAAGGAAGACAAGGCTTTTAACAAAAATATGAGGAAGGTTACGTAATTGTTTTGAGATCATTACTCTTGGCTACAAGGATCAATAATAAATGTGACAATAGTCCAAGGTCGAACGGGCAGTTGCTGGGCAGATGACCTTTCAGAAATTTTTTTTGCAAGGTTGCAGTTTTTGCCTAGCCTTTTGTGATAGTTTTTGTTATCAGGCATTTATTAATGAGGATCCTTCTCTTCATGGCCTTCCCTGGTTCTGTTTGTCAGGTTTAGCTGTTATTGTTGTGTTGTTTTTAACACAAGTGACTCCATTTCGATTCTGACGACTTTTGCATTTCTCTATTTTAATCAAGATCTTTCTCTGAAAGCATCACTAATTAATCACCCCATGGTTAGGTTTTGGTTGTCCCTCAGTTCCAAGGTGGCCCTATCTCAGTTTGTCTGGTCTCATGTTGGAGAAAGTGAATGGTGACTAGGAGTCAGTGTGAACAAAGCTTTTAGACATGTTTCAGCAAGAAGAGAGTTTAATGGCTCTCAGACTAAGTCACCTGGAGTCCATTATTAAGTTATCAGTTTTGTCTGTCCTGTAGTTTTTTTACTGTCATCTCAAAATGTTGGGCCAGCATTATTCTGTTAGGAGTTGTACTTTCACAAACATTTAACAAGTAATATACACAAGTTTATAAAGGAAAAATAAAAAGTAAAATTTATAGCAATATGTAATACAAGTTTGCATAGTAGTTTTGAGCTATGAACCTAGACTTAAAAGTAACCAATTGAATAAGTCAAATGACCATTCTCCTGATAACTGAAAAAGATAGGCATTAAGAAAAGTAAGAATCTTATTACAGTATGAAGTGTTATTCTGATATCTTGGGAAAAGCTGTCTATAGCATGAAAACATCAACTTCTTATCCTGGTTTGTAGCTAGAAGGTCACGTTATGGCATCAGGCGGTTTGGTAAACTTTTCATGTGGCCCATACATTAGGCATGAGACTTGTTCCTTAAAATTCATGTAGTTTTAGCTTACAGGGCCTTAGAAACAGAATATTTTTCATTTTTCATAATTCTATGGAAGAAATTTGGATTAGAGAAATCTGCAAGAACTCAATATATAGTCTAGCCTATGGGTAGATAACTAGATCCAGAAAACAATACACAGAGCTTTAATCTAGTGACAGGTGTATTATTGTCTCTCTCTCTCTCTCTCTTTTTTTTTTTTTTAAGAAACATCGCTTTTTCTCTTACATTGGTAACATAAAATCTCAGATTTAAAATCTCTTGTAGCTAGGAAGCCAAGCCAAGGCAGACTTTAGGTTTTACCTGCAGTCTTAAGGTTCCTGGGCCTGCCAGGAAGTGATAATTTTGAGCTACTCACTGTTAAGGATGGGAAGCATTGAAACCAGGCAATATGTGGTTATTCCCAAATATGACATTTCAGTAAAAACAGGAATAAAAGACATTGGTAATGTAATCAATGTTTCCAGTTGTATTCTGCTATAGAGAGAGAGTAAATTTTCACTGGGCTTATGCAAATAACCTTTTTGCCATAAAAATACTCACAAATAGTTTATAAAATTTGGAGGACTCAAGTAGGAAGAAAAAGCGAATGCTTTCATCTTAGTCCACAAAAGCATATTTTACCAAGTTGCTATAAACTACAGATAGCTTAAGAGAGAAGATTTCCCTAAATCTGGAAAACAAAATATTTGAGTAAAATAACCAACAAAGTTTTAAATAAAAGTCATAAAAACATTATCTTCAGCTATTTATTTATTTATTTATTAGAGACAGGATCTCATTTTGTTGCTCAGGCTGTAGTGCAGTGGCATAATCACAGCTCACTGTAGCCTCAGCCTCCTAGGCTCAAGCAGTCCTTCTGCCTCAGCCTCTCAGGTGGCTGGCTAATTTTTTTACTTTTTGTAGAGACAGGATTTTGCCATGTTGCCCAGGTCTTGGACTCTAGGCTCAAACAGTCCACTCAACTTGGCCTTCCAAAGTGCTGGGATTATGCCACAAGCAGGAACCACCATGCCTGGCTTAACTTTAATTATTTAATCTCATTAATTTTGTTCTGCTTTGTCTTGATTAATAGTTTTATAACCCTATCAATTTCTTCATTCAAGTTTTGAAAAAATTTTATTTAATCCATTAATCTGAAAGTTATTAGAAACCTGTATTTAAGATTGCTGGTTAGAGTTTTCAAAAAATCTGAGTGCAAATGCTTTTAGAAAAGAATTTTTTAAATAACTGTGGATAATAAATATTTAGAATAGTCAAAATTAAAATACAATGAAAGTTTATTATCATCAGTAGTTAACAAGGAGATCTAATTATTTTTATGACATGTAACATAATACATAGAATTATGACTGATGACATTAAATTTCTAAGAGTTTTATACAATATTGGAACATTCATATCAATAACATACCGCATAAATATAACTGAAATATCTGGCATTACTTATCATTTGCCAATGTTTCCTATACAATTTACCAAATAAGCCTTATCATTTAATATCTCTACAAGATAAGAGGCGTATTCTTTTGGGCTTTCCAGGGACTTCACTGGAAAATACCAAAGTTATTTCTAGGTCAAAAATACTTAATTTAGAATTTTGATCCTGGAGAAACCTTCCAAAGATGTCAAAAAGTTCAAAATACTTGATCAAACTAGGATCACAGGTCTCTGAGAAATAATTGTCATTCATTCAACCAGAGTGATAATCAGAAGTCCTTTAAAAGCGGTGCAGAAAGTTACAGGGATTAACAACAACAAAACACAAACCCTTAACCCTTTCAAAGCCTAGGTTTCCTAAGTAATAATAAACCTAGTAAAGACAAGATCAGAAATTATTTTGATAAAGTGTAATTTTTTTTTTTTTTAGGCCAGTGATATGGTTAGGCTCTATGTCCCCACCCAAATCTCTTTTTGAATTGTAAACCCCATAATCCCCATGTGTTGAGGGCAGGACCTGGTGGGAGGTGATTAGATCATGGGGGCAGTTTCCCCCATGCTGTTCTCATGATAGTGAGTGAGTTCTCATGAGATGGTTTTATAAGTGTTTGACAGTTCCTCATACAGGTGCATTTTCTCTCTCACCTGTCGCCATGTAAGACATGCCTCTTCCCCTTCCACCATGACTGTAAATTTCCTGAAGCCTTCCCAGCCAGCCGTGCAGAACTGTGAGTGAATTAAGCCTTTTTCTTTTGTAAATTACCCAGTCTCAGGTATTTCCTTATAGCCATGTGAGAAGGCACTAATACAGCCAGTTACCAAAAAGGTAAAACAAACAAAAACAACAAAAAAAATCCCTCCTGCATTTTGATTGCTGCTTCTTATGAAAAGTCCCATTTAGATAACCTGGAAGATGAAGCTAATGAAAGTATTCTTGAATTTAATCAGACATAGGAAGAATGTGTGTCTAGATACAAGGAATAATTTGGACATATCAGGAAATCCCAAGAGTGTAGAATCAAGTTATACTGGAGGAAAAAATTGCTTTAAAAAAAATGCCTTTAAGAAAAACTTTTTAGCATTAGGTCATAACAGCAGAGTTACAGGAGCTTTCAAAAAAGTTGAAGAAGAGACTTATTCCAGGTCATCTCAAAAAGATAAAGAACTGAAGACAATGATACATGAATTACAAATTATGTGCTGAAAGATACAGCAAGAGTTGAATTTCTGAGATATTAATCTGATTGATTTGAATATTGCCCCAGGCAATTTCAGATTTCTCTTTGAAATCCTTGTCTTCTGATTTTTAAATTTCCCCAAAAAAGCTTGAAGAGAAAAAACTATACCTCAAGAAATGAAATTACCATTCTAAATGAAAAGGACAGCTTCTGACCTGACACTAGGGGAATTAAGTGGATCTAAGGAAGAAATGTGAGAGAAATAGACACTACCTGCAGTTTAAAAGATGGCTTTTAAAGAACCAGATTTTAGAATTAAAAATCAAAACCTCTTGGAGTTTTTTTTACTAATAGATCAATGCTTGAAAAAAGTTTCTAGCATAGGAACCAAACAGGGTTTTACCATAGGGGACCAAATTTATAGTTTTGTATTAGTGTATTTTTAAAATCAAAGTTCGTTGTTTAGAAAGACTTACCAATAATTCTCTTCTAATTATAGCAACTTGATCACGTAAAAATTCCTCTCATAAATTCATCCTTTATGCACCTTACCATGGCTTGCTCAGACCTTTGGTGACATAATTAAACTTTCTGCTTTGTCCTGGATTTCCTCTTTCTTAAATAAGCAGTCATTATACTTTAAGAAAAAAATTATCATGCAAGATGCTTTCTCGTACAAAATGACTCTTTTTTTCCTTGTGACCTTCCATATCATAAATAAATCTTTATGCCTGTAGCTTTCTTCACATCTCCCTCTCTCTCCTACTTACTGGTTCCTTTTTATCTTGTTTCTATTTCCTTCCCATTTTTTTCTCAATAAAAACACATTTTATGTCTTTCTTATAATTTTTTTTCATTAAAAAACGCATCTTACTTTCCTGGCACACTTTATGTGCAGAACTATGTATTTTAATTAGAATTTTAACTCTTAGTAACCTTAATTTATAGAAAGTAATTTTGAATTATCTGTCGCATATTAGTATTTTATAGAAAAGAATCATTTTGTAGTTTTTAGAAACACTTTTCCATAACATAATCTTCACATGTATACTGAGACCCAAATATATTTAATCTTCCTGTAAAATGTAAGAAGCCAAGAAAAAACATATTTATGTTCACCAATTTGTTTCCATATTTAAAAATGACATAGAACTTTAATGATTATCTATTATGTAATTTAACATAATTTTAAGATTTTAAATTATATGAAAAGCTCATTTATAAATGTTTATTTCATTTAAGTTTACCAAATTTATTTATTTTGAACAATTTACCTTATGAAAACTGAGATATTAGATGGAGTTAGTCATCATTTCAAGTTATTTTCCTATTAACCATATTTATAGCCTGTGAGTATCAGTTGTTTACCTAAGTAAGAAACTTAAAGCTACATAAGTGGATATTTTGCTGATAACTCAAACCATATAGCTGTTTTAATTAAACCAACTATATTACATTAGTTGTACTTATTAAAGTGTTATACAAAGAAAGATCATTCTGTTTCAGGCTGGGTTTATAGTTTTATAACCTTTATGTCAAACCCAAAGATTATAAAAGGATATGTTAAAACATTTATCAGAAACATACGTAAAACTATTTGACCAGTAAACCAGTAAAATGTATGCTATTTTGAAGACATTTCTATTTTTATTTTACCAACAATTTTAAAAACAACTTATTTATTAAAAATTTACTTAAGTCGTTTGAACTAAAAGGCATTTGAGTCCTCTTGATCCACTTCCAGCTCATCTTCAGAAGGTGTGATGACTCCAGGCTCCTCTCAGCCCTTTTCTATCTGATCTGTCCTTTATGACTAGACCTACAGTGTAAATTAAAAATTCTAACTCATACATTGTAAAGCCCAGAAACCATGCCTCTTGATATTTACATTTTCTGTAGTTTTCTCCCATATTGTCTTTGGACTTTGATCAATGGGACATTAGCTTGTATGACGTGCTAAGAGGCTTTAAAAGCACTTGCACACTGGGACATGTACTCATGGACTGCACAATTTTGGAGCCCTGAGTCACCAGATAAAGACGCCTGGCTATTTTATTCTAGAGGCCACACAGAGAGAGTGACAGAGATGCTATAACAGCTGGAACTGAACCAGTGGTTCTAGCCATCCTAACTGTGGTGCTAGACATGTGAAGGGAATCATCTTGATTGACCCAGCACCAATAGAAAAAATGTCAACCAAAGTCCACTGGGACTGCAGAGTTGTGGAAAATAATGAGCCATTATAGTTAAAAGCACTAAGTCTGGTGATGATTTGTTATACACAATACATAAATAAAATATTCTCTCTTTTTTCTTTTTGTGAAATATGGAACTGCTCATCTTGTTTGTGCACTTTCCTGTACCTGTTACAGAAGACAGGATGAATGTTCAATTGTCAACAGATGCTTCTGCTCTATTTCTGATGCAATAAGAAGGTAGAATGTCACGGTGTCAAGAAACTCACTCTGCAGTGGGACTGGCGATATCCAAGTCTATTTTCTTTCTGATGCTGTTGATGTCTATCTATATGTGATCTCCTGTAAGCTGTGAGATGTTGGCTTTCAGAGCTTCAGTTCTCTCAGATGGTGTTATGAGAATTTAATGTGATGATGCATGTAAAACATCAGGTAGAGAGTCTATTCATAGTGGCTATCATGATTTTCAATTTTATCTCCTTCTTTTAAGATTTCTTAGGCTCCTGAATTTTCTATCTTGCCCCAGGAATACAGATAACTGACTAGAAATTTGCAAGTGGAATTGGGATCCATCTCTATCTAACTGACTGAGGATTTTAGGACTTTTGTCCTTAACTTTGAGAGCAGCATATTTTTGAAAATATTTGTCAAGTAGCCTGAATTTTACAAAGATGACAAAATTTCATGGAAAGGCATTAGATAGGGATAAATACAAGGAGATACTTGCCATATCAGTGAGAAATAAGTCTGAATCTTGTAAAGGTGTAAATTCTCCTCAAATTGACCCACAGAGCGCAACCCTATCGATATCGTCTTCCTGTTTATGGCCTTTGTTACTTTCTTCTCTATGGTGCTCTTTTGTACATTTTTCATTTTAAAGCAATCACTTTTGTCAGTCTTTTTTTTTATACTCAGTGATTGTTTTGGTTTTGTACAATAAATCATATGAACTATAGCTTTATAGTTAATATCTCAGAGAACAAGCCTTCTCAACTTTTCTTGGGGCTTTGCTCTTGCATGGCAATTTTGAAGTCAGCTTGTCAGTTCCTCTAAAAGCATGTTGAGGTTTTTTGAAACTTCATTACTGTATAAGTGAATTTGAGTAAAATTGATATCTTCAGAATGGTGAGTTTTCCTATTCATAAACACAGTGTATATCTCATTTATTCAGTCTGATTTAATGTTTCCAAGAAAGTTTTAATATTTCTGAGTGTTGAGTTTGTGGGTATTCATTTTTTGTTTCTAGCTTCATAACTTAAATCTTATGCATGATATATTAAATGTAAAATGTGGAAATATGTCTTAAGTGAAATGCAGCCATTTAAAATGATGGATCATTTAGTGATATGGAAAGATCCAGAGTACATTAATAAGTAAGAAAAAACCTTTCCATAATAGCATATGTTTTACATAAATGACATTGATATAAATATATGTAAATTTATGAGTGTGAACTAAAAAGAGATATTTGGAAAGTTGTTAAAAATGCAGAGTCAGACACAAGATGCATTCCAGATGAAGAAACACTACTGGAATGATAAAATAAGGACCTTTGAAAATTCACTACTTCAGAAAAGTAATGAGAACACTGGAAAAAATTATCAAACTCAAAATTTTCAGGACTCTGAAAATTAAAAATTGCAACCCTCCAAGGAATATTTATTCAATAAAATCAGCTGGATCATGGTAAAAATGGTAAGCTTTGTGGTGTGTGAAGTTGCTCTAGTGCCATCTTTTTTTTCCTAGATCTGCAGTAGACATGAAAACTAACACCTTCGCCACTATAGCAGCTATAATTGCAAACTAGCAGCTACTAGAGGAGGTGGGATTGGTTTACAACTCCCTAAAAGTCCCATTTTTAGAAATTTGACATTATTTAACCTGTCTGGTAGCTTATTTAAAAGACCCTCTATTCCCAGGATTTATCTTTATTTAACCCGACTTAGAGCTTATGCTCTGTATTTGTCAAAAATAATCAGTGGCAACAGTGTAACACTGCCCAAGGTTGCATTTCCAACTGAAATTAGAAGAGGTAGACCACAACATTTAAAAGAAAATGTTTTGGAATGAGATATCCTCATTGGGCTTTGAAAAGTTCCAACATATTCCTGGCAATTGAGGCATCCATGGATGTGTGCTTTCACATGTGCATACATAGGAAAGACCTGAAAAGCCCTAAATTTGCATCTTTGGCTGATCTTGACTCTGTGCAGTTGGGACGTGAAGGCTAGGGAAGAGCTATAAACTGCCTGCTAGAGCATTGATGGCATACCCCAACACACATGCAGCCTCTCAACAAAGACTAGGACACTTACTGGTTCAAGGCACTTAATAAAATCTCTGTTCAATAATTAACTAATCACTAAGTTAATTAAGCAGAGGCTCCAATGTCCATGCACAACAGACAATAGAGTACAGAATCATAGTCATGTGATGCTTAACAACTGGTTTCATTTTGAGATATGCATTGTCAGATTCTGTCATTGTGCAAACATCATAGAGTATACTTACATAAACCTTGATGTTATAGCCATAGCCTACTATACACCCTATTGTACCTCAGCTACTAACCTGTACAGCATGTTACTATGCTGAATACTGCAGACAACTGTAATACAATGGTAAGTATTTGTGTGAATCTAAGCATATCTAGGCATAGAAAGCATACAGTAAAAATATGACGGTATAACCTTCTGGGAACACTGTTACATATACTTACATATACTTTCATTGTTGGACAAAACATCGTTATGTGGAGCATGATTATAGTTCAAAAAAGTCACCAAACAAACAACAGTAATACCTGGGGAGGGTGGATATTAAATTTCCAGAGATGCCACATTATAGTGGTTAAAATGTATAGTTTTTAATGAAAATTAAGGAACATACAAAGAAAATAGAAAGTGTGGTTCATATACAGGAAAAAGGCATTAATAGAAACTGTCCCTGAAAAATCCAGACATTGGACTTACTACAATTATTTTAAATCAACTATTTTAAATATACTCAAATAAACCATGCCTAAAAACCTAAAGGAAAGTATAAGGACAATGTCTTGCTACATAGAGAATATCAAGCGAGAGAGAAATGATCAAAGGGAACCAAATAGAAATTCTGGAGTTGGAAAGTATAACTGAAAAGTAGAAATCACTAGAAGAGCTTAACATCAAATTTGAGCATCCCAAAGAATCAGATAAATTGAAGATAGATTGATAGAGATTATGTAATGTGGGGAACAAAAAGAAAAAATAATAAAGAAAAATGAGCAGAGTTTCAGAGAACTATGTGACATCACTGAGCATAGCGGCATGCATAATGGAATTCCCCAGAAAGAGGAGAGAAGAAAAGGAGCAGAAATAATATTTGAAGAAAGAATGACAAAAAATTCCCAAATTTGATGAACATCTTTATACATCTTAGAAACTCAACAAACACTAAGTAGGACAAATTCAAAGTGATTCATATCCATATCTAGACACATCATAGTCAAATTACTTTCTTTTTTATTTCTTTCTTTTTTTTTTTTTTGAGACAAGAGTCTCACTGTGTTGCCCAGGCTGGAGTGTAGTGGTTTGATATTGGCTCACTGCAACCTCTGCCTCCCAGGTTCAAGTGATTCTTCTGCCTCAGCCTCTCAAGTAGCTGGGACTACAGGTCCATGTAGACCTTGTGATCTGCCTGCCTCAGCCTCCCAAAGTGCTGGAATTACAGGCGTGAGCCACTGCGCCCAGCCAGTCAAAATGTTGAAAAACAAAGAAAGAGTCTTGAAAGTAGCAAGAGCAAAGTGACTTATGTAGAAAAGAGTCCCAATAATAATAATAGATTACTTTTCTAATCAGAAGCCATGGACGCAAGAAAGCAGCAAAATGATGTATTTAAAGTGCTGCAAGAAAACAACTGTCAGTCAAGATTGACAGCAAATCTGTGTTTTAAATCTATGATTAGCAAAATTGTGATTTAAAAATGAAGAAAAAATTAAAACCTTTTCAAATAAATAAATAAAATCTGAGAGAATTTGTTGCTAGCAAAAATACCATACAAGAAATACTAGAGAGAGTACGTCAGGCTGAAAAGAAAGGACAATAGATGGAAACATAAATCCACAAAAAGTTGTAAGCAGTACTGGTAAAGGTAACTGCATATATAAATATAATAGTATAAATTTTTTTTTAAATTATTTTCTCTCTACTATCTAATTTGAAAGAAAACTACATAAACAATAATTATAAAGCTGCACGAGTGGGCTTAAAACTTATAAAGATGTTATTTGTATGACAATAATAGCACAAAGGAAGTGGTATCAAAGCTCATTGGAACAAAGCCTTTGTATGCTGTTGAAATTAAGTTGTTCTTAACTAAACTAGAAGATTTTAAGTTGTTATTTTTAATACACTGGGACAACCACTGAGATATATTACTCAAAAAATACATAGTAAAAGATACAATGAGGGAATTCAAATGCTGTACTGGAAAATATTTATTAAACACAATAGAAGTAGTAACAGAAGAAGAGAAAGAAAAGACGTGGAAAACAAATTTAAAAATGGCAAACATGAATCTTGCCTTGTCAATAACTACATTAAATGTAGATGGACTAAACCCTTCCATTAAAAATCAGAGGTTGGCAAAATGAATACAAAATATAATGCAACTATATTCTCTCTCTTTTTTTGGTGGTTATTTCTTTTTATTATTATACATTAAGTTCTGGGGTACATGTGCAGATCTTGCAGGATTGTTACATAGGTATACACATGCCATGGTGGTTTGCTGCCTCCATCCCCCCTTCACCTACATTAGGTATTTCTCCTAATGTTATCCCTCCCCAACCTCCCAACATCCTGCTATGGCTCCCCTAGCCCCACATCCCCCTAACAGACCCCAGTGTGTGATGTTCCCCTCCCTGTGTCCATGTGTTCTCACTGTTCAACACCCACTTATGAGCAAGAACATGTGGTGTTTGATTTTCTGTTCTTGTGTCAGTTTGCTGAGATTGATGGTTTCCATATTTATCCATGTCCCTGCAAAGGGCATGAACTCATCCTTTTTTATGGCTGCATAGTATTCCATGGTGTCTATGTGCCACATTTTCTTTAACCAGTCTATCATTCATGGGCATTTGAGTTGGTTCCAAGTCTTTGCTATTGTGAAGAGGCCACAATGAACATATGTGTGCATGTGTCTTTATAATAGAATGATTTTTAATCCTTTGGGCATATACCTGGTAATGGGATTGCTGGGTCAAATGGTATTTCTTGTTCTAGATCTTTGAGGAATCACCACACTGTCTTCCACAATGGTTGAACTAATTTACACTCCCACCAACAGTGTAAAAGCATTCCTATTTCTCCACATCCTCGCCAGCATCTGTTGTCTTTATATTTTTTAATGATTGCCATTCTAACTGGCGTGAGATGGTATCTCAACGTGGTTTTGATTTGCATTTCTCTAATGACCAGTGATGATGAGCATTTTTTCATATGTTTTTTGTCCACATTAATGTCTTCTTTTGAAAAGTGCCTGTTCATATCCTTTGCCTACTTTTTGATGGGATTGTTTTTTTCTTGTATATTTGTTTTAGTTCTTTGTAGATTTTAGATATTAGCCCTTTGTCAGATGGGTAGCTTGCAAAAAAATTTTCTTATTCTGTTCATTGCCAGTTCACTGTAATGGTTGTTTCTTTTGCTGTGCAGAAGCTCTTAAGTTTAATTAGATTCCATTTATTTTGGCTCTTGTTGCCATTGCTTCTGGTGTTTTAGTCATGTAGTCCTTGCATATGCCTATGTCCTGAATGGTATTGCCTATGTTTTCTTCTAGGGTTTTTATGGTGTTGCAACTATATTCTCTCTATTAGGAGCACACGTTGTTTATTTAACTTTTTTGTTTGTTGGTTTTTGAGACAGGATCTTGCTATGTTGCCCAGGCTGGTTTTAAACTTTTAACTTAAGTGATCCTCCCACCTCAGCTTCCTGAGTAGCTGGGATTATAAGAACATGCCACCATGCTTGACTTAAAAGCACACTTTAGATGTAAAGATCAAATAAGTTGAAAGTAAATGAATGGAAAATGATACCACATGACTACTCTAAAGAGAGCTAAAATGGCTATACTAATATCAGACAGAACAGGCTTTAATAACAAAAAAATGTCACTAGAGGAAAAGAAGGATATTTTATAATGATAAGAGGGTTAATCCATTCCAAAATTATTGGGATGCAGGAAAAGCAGTGTTTAGAGGGAAATTTATAGCTATAATTATAAATTTATAGCAGAAAATTAATAAATGAGTTAGCAAGGTTACAGAGTACAATCTCAATACACAAAAATCAATCGAATTGTTATGTGCTAGCAATGCATAAATCAAAAGGAAATTCATAATTAAGATATTAAGAAAATTTTAAAAATCTTTAGAATCAGAATAAAAAACTTAGAAATAAATTTAACAAAAGAAATATAAAATAAACATTGAAAACCACAAACTTTTTTATAAGAATTATTGATGAAAATGTAGAGAAATTGGCAACTTCATATATTGATGGAAATGTTATAGCTGATTTGGAAAATAATTTTCAGTTTCTCAAAATGTTAAACACTGAGTTACCATATGACTCAGCAATTCCATTTCTAAATATATCTCCAAAATCCCTGAAAACATATGGTCACACAAAAACTTATACACAAAATTTCATAGCTACATTACTCATAATAATGTAAAGGGGGAAACAAGCCAAGTGATTAGGTAAACAAAACGTAGTATAGCCATGCAATAGAATACTATTTAGCCATAAAAAGAAATGAAGTATTGATACATTCTACACGTGAGTGAAACTCGAAAACATTATACTAAGTGAAATAAGTCACAAAAGGCCACATACTGTATAATTCTATTTAAATGAAATGTTCAGAATATGCAAATCCTTAAAGACAGAAAGTAGATTAGTAATTGTCATGGACAGGGTGTGACTGCTAAGGGTGTGAGATTTCTTTGGTAGGTAATGAAAATTTTCCGAACGTGGTGATGGTTGCACAGTTCTGTGAATATACTACAAATCAGAGAATTGTACACATTAAATAGTTGAATTTTAAGTTGTGCAAATTTTGTGTCCATAAAGCAGTTATTTTTATAAAGGATGCATTCTGAGGTCCTTTTTAGGTCTGCTATTTTGTTTGAAGAAGAGAGGTCCTATACTCAAGCATTGTAAACATAGGTGATGCAATATAGAAACATAAAATCTTAAAAAGTGAATTTATTATATTAAAAAAGTTGTTGTGTTGAAAATAAATCTATGCAATTTATAAAATATTCAGTAATTACAAAAGAAAAATCATCCTTTGTCTCTAAACTTCATTTCACTCCCAAGAAGTAACCACAGCCAAGGAGTTACTGTAATATTCTGCCAGCCATTTGCCTATTTGCTCTCAGATCAAGTCTCTATCCTTCTTTTCTCCATTTTGTATTGCAGGGTACTCATCTTCCATCCTCTGATTATCCTATGGTTTCCAGGTAGCTTTAGCCAATGGAATGCACCAGTGGGGGACTGTAGAGAGGGACGAAGGAGAAACTCACCTTCTTAGGCGGCATTCCTAAGGCAAATGCCTGTATTCTGGGGAGGCCCGTCATGATTCCAGCTTCCTTTGGGTGGCCTAAACACAGGGCTGTGATGACACTGTCCCTTGCCTTTGTTTCTCCAGCCTGAGGATTGTAGTGACTTTCTGCTTCTGTTAAAGCCTATATTATCTCACTCTACTCTTTAGCTTCTCAGCTTTTTGTCTTAGTCTGTTAAACAGGTGTGTTAAGTTCCTCTATTTTAAATACCTAGAATAGTTCGTTTTCTGACTGGACATTAATTGATACTAGAAAATTTCCATGACTATATATTTAGATACGTAACTATTCTTTTTAAATATATATGAGATCACAGTATTTATAGATTGCCTTTTTACTTAACTATATATGTTGGTGGTCTTTCCTATTAGCCTTTGCAAATTGATGTCTACTTTTTAAACAGCTGTATATTCTTTTGTGGTAAGGATATACCATACTGTATTTAATCAGTGCCCTATTGGTGGAACTTTAAGTTGCTTTCAGTTTTACGTTATTACCAACACGGACGTATATACACGTTGTTGTATATGTGGGAAAATTTGGATTTTGAAATAAATTGCCAGATGGATTGCTAAAGAGATTACCCAGATGTATACTCCTACCAATGATGTATGTCATATTTGTTTCCTCATTTTCTTATACTCACTGTGTATTGTCAAACTTTTAAAGCTTTCCAGTTTGGTAGAGAAAAAACTTTGACATTTTACTGTTTTAATGGTAATTTTCAAATTATTGATGATGTTAAGGGAGCCGTTGTCCTTCCTCATGTACAGAAGCCCTAGGACATGACCTGGAAGTCGTAAGTTGAACATACTGGAGGCTACCACATCCTGTCTGAGAATGAAAAGCCAAAGGTAGGGTGTGTGCAATTCATGGAGATTCTCTTTCTTCAATACGAATCAGTAACAAATCAATTCTGGGAACAAATGGTTATCTTATGAAGTTGTGTGTGTGTGAGCATGTGTGTGCGTGTCCTGGCATGCTCCTGTTGCATTTGAGGTCCTATTTATTCCCTGGAGCCTTAGGCAGAGCCCCCGTTTAGCACTTCACACTGACTTGGAGGACGAAACTTAGTCTAGAACCTCTTGTCTAATCTCTTCTGTGGAGTCACTGTTAAGTAGCTTAGAAACAGAAAGAATTAACTCCTGAAGATTAATTTCTAAAATGAGAACAGTCCCCAAGTGGGACTGTGGTTTGGGAGAACCAGTCAGTGGTGTTTTTCCATATAAGCTTGAGAGTCATACGTTGGAGCTTTGGTGATGGAATTATTTGCTCAAAGAAGGGCAGATGCCAGGAAAGGAAAGAAAACCTTGGATTCAGTTTGCGGCCCTGGAGTTCCAGGTGGTAGCAGTAAAGACGCAGGCAACAGAAGGTGGGTTAGGGGAGGCAGGAGCTTGAGATGCGGGGGAAAAGGTTCCAGGAGGACACCCAGGAGCAATGTTGGGGAAGGAATCCTGGGGGAGGCTGATCTGTGCAACAGTGACCCTTTTCACTAGTAGCAACCCCACATTTAATTTGGCCAGGGGATGGAGAGGGTGTAAGAAAACAATCAGAAAAAGGTGACTGTGTAATGTTCTAATGGTCACATTTATCCACGTCAGGGATTTATTCTTTCTCCTTCTCCATACCCTTCAAAAGCTACAGATTTAGTATTTTTCCATTTCAAACTATTTTAAAACAACTCAGCAGAGAGCTTATTCTTTGTAGCATGGTTTTCTAGTTACTTTGAATGAAGGAGGAAAAAGAGGGAAAGGGAAAGACCCTGGAAAAAAGAGTTGTGAAAGTGGGGAAGGAGGAGGAAGAAGAGGATGAGGATCCGATCCTCTACATGAGTCTCTCACTTAAGGTTAACTGCTAATTAATTATTTTTGGGACCCAATTCCGTGTCAGTTTGTCATATAGATAAGGTTCTCTTTATTCAGTCCCCTCAGTCACTGTTCTTACGAGGGTTCCTGTTCAAAGTGGGATTGCTTCTTTGTTTTCTATATGGGCAAAACTGTCTCTGAATATCTGTTCATCAGTTAGAGAGAAACTGCCATGTTTCCAAGCATCCTTTTCCTCTAACAGAAAGAAACCAAGCACCATGACCATACCAAACTTTCTACTGACCTCTCGGAAGGAGAGCCTTGCCAAGGTAAACAGCACCATCATCGCTTTCACCCCACAAGGATCTTCTAAGAAGGAAGAATTCACAGCCTGCCAAATGAAACAAGCTAAAACTAGAAAAGTAATAAATGATATTTTCCTGCCTCTAGGAGTGTATTACAAAAATAGAAGCTGAAAGTTAGAAAAAATGGAAAATTCTCTGCTGTAATGTGGTGGATAGAATCAAAATTTCCCTTAAGCATTTCGGTTTCAGGAAACCTATTCTTGCAACTTTCATAATATCTTGAGAGTGAGATATTAAAATCCTTAATAAATATCATCTTTAGCTGCAGATAGCTGAGTCAACACACGTGACTATCACTCAGTTTCTTCCTTCTTTGCCATCTTCTGATTAAGAGTAATTTTCAGCTAGGCCCACCTGGACTCCTTTCTAGCTAACCTGGAATTACCTTGGCCTCTGGGCTAGATATTGCTTAACTGGATTGTATGTCATTTAAATTATTTTGCATACTTTCCTGCAAATTATTTAAAAATCCGAGTGAGCAAACTTGTGACCCTTGAGTTTGCTATTAGAAAACACAGCTGCCAAAGGAAGCACATGGATTTCCAGATATACCATTTGCACAATTACCTTAAACAGTGAATTTCCCTGCCGGAGTTGGAACAAGTCAGACACGAGGAAGCCTGACTGTCAGGGACTCAGAGGTAATAGGTTGACTGAGAAGCAGGAACATGTTCCTTGTACCAGGGGACCGTGTGCAGCTGGAGTGAACTCATCAAATGAGATGTCACACTTCAGAAGCAGTGGAGAGGCATTTAACTCAGGCAAGATCTCTGCTGCACATGCTCCCTTTCCCCACACAGCATGTCTGTGCTGAGAGCTGAATTTATAAAACACCACAGTGAGGCTGGCAGGCTAACAGGCAGTGGGAATTGGAAGAAGAGGAGAGATTGTGCTACTGGGACCTGGTGGAAGTGGGTTGGCCTCATCTTTCTATTGCGCTATAGGGAAGTGTGCAGGACCTAGTTGCTCAGTGTTTCTCGCATGCAGAGAAGGTCTTGTGACTGATGCTGAGCAAAACATAGAATGCAAGGTGCTGTCTCTAGATAATAATGTTTTCACTGTGGACTTTTGGATCTATTGTTTCTAGCTTTGCTGCCCAGTGTGGAGTGTGGCATACAGTGGGGATTTCAGGCAGGCCAGGCCAGCATGCCATGTTCATCTTTGCAGCAAGATACTTGATTAGGTCCTCTGTTTTGTCATTTGTGTAGCATCTAGTGCTTTCAGTAAGGTAGTACTGGGCAGTGCCTGCTTTATCCCTTTATCACTTGCTTTGACTTTTTAAATAACAACCTAATCCTGTCTCAGGTCTTTCCCAATTCCAGTGCCATTAGGAGCCACACACTGTGCTCAGTCCTAGGGATGTATACTGTATACAGAGGTGCAGCCCCTTCCATTAAGGATTTTTCAGTGTTTATGGAAAAACAACCAGGAAAGAGACCAATTAACTAAAATTCAACCAGAGTAGCCAAAGATATAGACTACGTGCTGGAAGAATGTCAAGCATTTTTTTTTTCTTTTGCCCAGTAAGCCCTTGAGATTGTTAGTTATTGATTTTAAATTAAGGGATATAGTTTCATTATCTATAAGTCGTCAGTTAATTTGAGTCTTTTGGTAGGAAGAGTGGGGTTTATGGTTCTCCAGGGGAAATGGTAAATGAGGGTAGTCCTCTCCAATTCATAGATTAAAAGCAAGGCATTCAAATCTATGCCTCAAAAAAAAAAAAATCAAAGGTATGCATTTAAATTATTCCCCAACATATAGCTAGAGATACAAGAATACATCATTCATCATAAGCAAATACATTTTCATGACTTAAGAGATGAACTCTAACTTAAAATTGATGCCAAGCCCTGTGTTTATATTAATTGTGTAGTGTAACTCAGGACAATTCCCCCCTTATATTCAGGGTTCCCTTAAATTTCATACGTATCTACTCAATGTGCACAGATGCAGATTTCCATGCCAGGCACTAGAGGCAAATTGAGGAGGTAGGGGGAACAGCTGGCAGAGTCTGAGGCTATGAGCCATGACTTTCCTCAAAGAAAGAGAAAATTTGAAGTGTCTGCAGGAAACCAGAACCTTCATTCTTGTTTTAGGCTGATTCCTATGCTTGCTTGTCTATTAGAATCTGATAAAACCTTTAAATACATTTGCATTAGGCACCCAGATAACCAGGAGACATATGGTGCTAATGTTTCCCTACCCTTTTATGAACAGAAGCAGCTGGTAAGCAGAATGAAATATTTTTAAAAGGAACAAGTGAGCCTCAGGAGATTGAAGCTGTTATCAGTCAGTCTTGAGCTCTTCAGCTTCACTGACATCCTGAACTAGCAGGAGGGGGCGAGCCGAGGGAACAGAACAGGTTGTGCTTTGAAGAGCCTGGCTGGAACTTGTGTCACCTGTGGCAGGAACAGGTGCAATCCCCTCTGGGCGTATGGGCCTCTGCCATGACAATACATAGGAAGAGAACCCGTTTCTAGGGACACGAAGCTGTTCCAGGGGCTTTGCGGTAGGTGGAGGGCCACTGGTTGGTGTTGGTCATGCGGGTCGTGAGTGTGGGTGGTAGGGACTGGTCAGACCACCCTCTTGTTTCTCCCTGTGGTCTCAGAAGCAGCTCCTATTTCATCTTGTAAATTGAAACCACAACAATTATACTTGGAGCAAGTCCAAGCAACCAACTAGAAAGATTCATAATCTTATTGAGAGTTCATTTTCTTCAACCAATTTCAAATTATTAGGCTTCATTTATGTAGCTTGTTTCACCTTCTGCATTAAGCAAGTTTCCAAAGACTTATGGAACCATCTCTATTTTATTTGAAACCCCCATTCTGCTAAACGTATCGTTTAGTGAATGCCAAGTATGTACCTACTGTGGGACTAGGCACTTTGCATTCATCATCTAACTTGAGGCTTGTAAAGATTGTATTGCCCTTCTAGAGATAAGGAGACTGAGGCTCAGAGAAGTTAAGCAACCTGCCAGAAGGTCACCCAGCTAATAACTGACAGCATCAGGATTTTAACTCCATCTTCTCTGACTCCAGAGCCATTCTCTGATCTTGCCTTTTTTTTTTTAATACGCGAAGAATCACAATTTGATACATGAAGACCGTTGCCCAGGTCTTTCCATTACCCAGGGTGATCTTAGACAAAGATTGATGTGAAAAGAATCTTACCTGTGCCAAGGCAAGACTCTTGAAAATGATTCTAAATGTGTCTTTCTAGGGTCACATCATAGCTGAAAAGTATATGGATAATTTTAAATCCAGCATTGGGTAAATGTCAGAGGATTCAGAGAATGAACATCAGCCTGAATTTTACTTTGTCAGGGGGATTCAGGATAGTCCTGGCCTAGTGCTCCTGGAAGCTTGGGCTCACAGGATAAGGCAGCAGAGACTGAGGTCTGATGGGAGTTCATTGTTTGATGAGTTCTGAAGCTATATGAGAAAACTTAACTGCAAAAGCTGCAACCTCTTTGTGCTCTTGAAAAACACTTTATTCTCCTCCAAAGCTATATTTTAAACATGAGGTGAGTGGTCCTAAAGAGGAAGGTGTAGCAATCATTCCCCTGAAGGGAATGAAGAGTTCAACATCCACTAACACAAAAGGTGCTCTATTAGGCAGCTGAAATAAATAAAACTGTCAGTTGATTTCTTTATAAATTGTCCAAGACGGTGTTGCCGGCCTGTTCCTCTGCAACTACAGGTCCAGACTAGCAGCTCTGCTTCATTTTCGTAGCTCCTCGTCCTTCTTAGGAGGGGAGATTATCAGACCTGGTGCCCAAAAAGAGACAAGAGAGGGGCTTCATCTCCCAAGCTCTGCATGTAATGTAGGTTTGATCCTACTGTCCTTGCCTTCCTTGCTGCTTGACTTTGAGGGCAAATCATTCTGCTAACAATGTCTGATACAGCTTTGTCCGTTTATACAAGTGATCACAGGGCTTTATTCCTGCTGAGGCTCCAGCTTCCTCCAGTGACTAATCCCTGACACTTTTATATGCTTTCTACTTACCTAAATGCTTCCAAACATACCATCTCATTTAATCCTCACATTAACTCTGTGGGGTAGGCATTATTAGGTAATGAAACCAAGGTTTGAGATCATAGAGCTCATAGAAATCAGAGCTGGGATGGAAACTCAGGACTGTCTGGTTCAAAGCCTATGCTTCTAAACCATTACACTACAATGCCTTTTACAGACATGAAGACAGAGGCCTGGGAGGGTGAGGCAGCCTTAACACAGATTATGTAGTGGGATGCTTAATTGATCTGTTCTTCACTACAATTCTCTACTGTAGGATCTTAAAAGGAAATGGTCTTTTTGTTTGTTTATACATTCATTCATTTTTAAAATAGATTTCACTTTTTTAGAATGGTTTTAGATGTAAAGAAAATTGTGAAGATGATATAAAAAGTTCCTATATACCTGTGATTCAGTTTCTCTATTGTTAATATTTTATATTAATATTATGTGTTTATTGTAATTAATGTACAAATATTGATCCACTGTCTAATTAATACTATTACTAGTTATTATTAGCTATGTCTATATTTTATTCTGGTTTTCTTAGTTTTTACCTAATATCCTTTTTCTGTCCCAGAATTTTATCCAAAATTCCACATTACCTTCTATTATCTTGTCTCTTTAGGCTCCTCGTTGCTGTGATGACTTGTTAGACTGTCACAATCTGTCCGGGCTGCTATAACAAAATAGCATACACTAGGTGACACATAAACAATAGGAATTTGTTTCTTGTAGTTCTGAAGGCTAAGAGGTCCAAGGTTAAGATGCTGGCAGATTTGTGTCCAGTGAAAGCCTCCTTCCTCATATACAGGACCTTCTTCCTGTTCTTACATGGTGTAGGGGATGAATGATCTCTCTGAAGCCTCCTTTATAAGGGCACTAATCCTATTCATGAGGGCTCCACCCTCATAACCTAATAATCTCCCACACCATCACCTTGAAGTTTAGAATCTCAACATATGAATTTTGGGGGGAAGAAATATTCAGACCATAGCCCGGACTTGCTTTGTTTTTTATGACCTTGACAAGTTTGAGGTGTACTGGTCAGGCATGTTGAAGGACTACTTTACTGGGATTTGTCTGATGTTTTTCCCATAACTAGTCTGTTATGGGTTTTTGGGAGGAAGACCATGAAATTAAAGTGCCTTTTTTTTTTTTTTTTTTTTTTTTTTTTTTTTTTTTTTTTTTTTTTTTTNCAGTGTCTTGCTCTTGTCTCTCAGGCTGGAGTGCAATGTCACAATCTTGGCTCACTGCAACCTCTGCTTCCTGGTTCAAGTGATTCTCGTGGCTCAGCCTCCTGAGTAGCTGGGATTGCAGGGACTCACCACCATGCCTGGCTAATTTTTGTATTTTTAGTAGAGATGGGGTTTCACCATGTTGTTCAGACTAGTCTCAAACTCCTGACCTCAAGTGATCTACCTACATTGGCCTCCTAAAGTGGTGGGATTATAGGCATAAGCCACCATGCCCAGCCTAAAGTGCCATTTTCATCACATCATATCAAGGGTATGTACTATCAATATAATTTATTGCTGCTGTTAACATTGATCACCTGACTGTGGTAGTATATGTCAGGTTTCTCCGCTGTGAAGTTATTGTTTTTTCTCCCCTTTCATACTGTACTCTTTGGAAGGAAGTCACTGCACAACTCACACTTAAGGAGTGAGGAGTTCTGCTCCATCTCTTTGTGAGCAGAATATCTATATAAATAATTTAGAATTTTTCTGCACAAGAGATTTGTCTTTCTCTCTCACTTATTCAATCATTTATTAATATTTATATCAGTATGAACTGGTTATTTGTTTATTTTTGACATCAAAGATTATCTAGTCTACTGTAGCAATAAGAAAGTAGTAGGTTGGTAGAGCCCCATCTTGCTTTAGTTGAGCAGTAAAATTACCTGGTTATTCTGAAGAGGTAGTGAGTGATATTTGAAGGGCATAGACTTTTTATGGGCTGGTTATTGACACATGGGATGGTGGTGCTGGATATTATCACTGGTATTCTTTATTTTACTGATGAGGAAATGTAGTCACAACTATTATGAAACCACTGATCTGGTTCATTTATCACCTACTCCATCTTTCCCTGTTGCCCACACCTGGCCAGATTCCATGGGAATCCAGTAGCTTTCTCTGAATCAGAGAACTGTTTTCACTGTTGATCTGAATTTTGACCATCAGTTTACACCTCATGGTGCCCAATCTCAAGCAGAGTGCTCTTAGCATAGTGAGGACCAACAAGCAACACTTTTTTATTTTATTTTTTTATTTTTTATTATATTTTAAGTTCTGGGGTACATGTGCAGAATGTGCAGGTTTGTTACATAGAGAGATACATGTGCCACAGTGGTTTGCTGCACCCATCAACCCATTATCTACATTAAGTATTTCTCCTAATGCCATACCATCCCTAGCCTTCATCCCCCGACAGGCCCCCATATGTGATGTTCCCCTCCCTATGTCCATGTGTTCTCGTTGTTCAACTCCCACTTACAAGTGAGAACATGTTGTGTTTGGTTTTCTGTTCTTGTGTTAGTTTGCTGAGAATGATGGTTTCCAGCTTCATCCATGTCCTTGCAAAGGACAGGAACTCATCCTTTTTTATGGCTGCATAGTATTCCATGGTATATGTGTGCTACATTTTCTTTATCTAGTCTATCAATGATGGGCATTGGGGTTGGTTTCAAGTCTTTGCTATTGTGAACAGTGCTGCAAAAAACATACATGTGCATGTGTCTTTATAGTAGAATGATTTATGTGTGGCTACACTTTTCTTTCTTAAGGCACAAAGGGAAAGACTATGTCAAGTTTGTACAACCCACTTTATTTCATTGTTGTTTTTCTGTTTGGTTTTGTTTTAGGCTTTAGCAGCCTGAAGCCATGCTTTTTAGTGTCTGTCTCTAGTGATAAGTAGAAAAGAGGGGTGAGGAAGGGGATTTACTGGCCCAACTAGAAATGAAAACTAAGAATCCATGATTCTGTTATCTCCCTTAGGCACAAGATAATTTTTAATGTCCTGAAACTCATTCAGGAATAAGAGAGGTATGGTATTTTTGTTTTCCCTTAGTACTTATTGTATGTATGGGATCCATTTTGGCAAGAGGAACCAAACTTCGGGATTTACATTAGCATAGGAGAAGCTGATCTGTAAGCCTTGACAGCAAGACTGAAGTTCTATTCACCATACAGATAGGATTTGATAAATGGAAAACGGAATCCAATCATTATTATGGACACCCATGCTGTTCATATTAATCATCCATGCCACACAATGAGGAATGATGGGCTCCTAGGCATGCCTGACACTTCCCAGCAGAAGGCTGGCTAGGACTCTTGCCTTTCCTTCCCTCCCAAAGCTTTGGTAGGGAAAAATAAGCTTGTGTGAAAAAAGAGTTTTACTGCCTCTCCTCTGGAAAATCTCCATACGTATCTAATTCTTACTTGAGTAGTCTTGGCTTTCAAGTGTCATTATTTGGATAAGATCACCCTGCTGATCTGGAGCCTCTCCGGTGTCAGGGATTGCTAACTATATTGTGTGCTTTCTTGTCTGGTGCTGCTCCAAGACTAAAAGTTTTATATTTTATTTCCATTACACAGTCTACCTTTCTGGGACATGAGAAGTGTGGTCTGAGCCCAGTGAGGTAAAGAGTCCGGCTGAGGCAGAAAGCTGCCAAAAGCACTTGGTCTATTGGTGAAAAGTTGACCTTCAAAGAGTAAATGGGGCTCTCTCTCAGTCAATCTGCAGATGCAGAGTAGAGGGTTATACTCACATTACTGTCATACAGTGTAGAATGCTGGGGAACCACTAACATAGAAATAAGAGATGTGTGAGTTATTATCCTGCTCTGTCACTTATTGACTGTGCCCTTAGATAGTTTCTTCGCCCTTGTGAATCTTTCTTTCCTCAAATAAAAAGTAAAATCAGAAATTTCTACTTTATGTAATTTCTATTTGGATTAAATGAGACAAGGTATGTAAAGAGACTAGAGTGTATTAGAGGATCCATAAATGATAGTGGCTATAATTCTCATCATCAAACTCTCAGCATTATATTTTCTCTGATTACATTTTTGAGATTCTGAAATCTGTGTGTTATAGTCCAATTTATTTCTCTTTGGGCTTGGCTTCAATAAGAAGTATTGTCCTTCACAGAGGAACGAGTCTCTTCTGACTCACAGCACTATGGCATTGCTTTGAATTACTTTTTGTGATAGGATAATTTGTTCAGATATATTCTCACTTTCTCCTGATTTTATTGATGTTCAATGATAAGCATTTACAAGACTGCTGGCCCTGGATATAACATACCCCCCGCTCAAATAAAGAGATGGGTATTGTCACACAGGAATTGCAACCCTGACCATGATTTTACAACATTGAGCACAGCCAAACTGTCACAACAGATATTGGTACATCTGGTATATCCAGGAAGAATGTTTCCCAGCCTGAAGATTATCCGCATGCTTTCATCATCCTGGGATGGTACCTTTTCCTCTGTCTCCCCAGAGGCAAAACAAACTAACTTGCCCTATTGACATATAATCTTTATTGATAATTGGGGAGGATATCTCCTGTGAGACAGTACCTGATACATAGCCACAGACACTCAAGCCTGGAGGAGACTGCACCGGCCCTTCAGTGCCAACTGCTCCTACAGCAATTTGGAAACCACTTGCGGGGAGCTTATGGTATGTCTTCACTTTTCAGCTGGCTTGGACTAAAGAAATATAGGCATCTACTTGCCATAAAAATGTTTTTCAGTGTCTCCTAACACAACATTTCTCAGTAACCTTGCCATATTTCCTGTGAGGTCTTCACATTATCAACCTATTTGTATTTTTTCTTTGACTTCCAAATGTCTCAAGAGAGTAAACACTCAACCTGTTCACTCCTCATCCCATTTGCTCCCTGCCGCCTGTCGCCATAGTAATTCTGAAGTTGCTTCTTGCAGGGCTATTGTTCTAGTCATCAGTTTGTGGTCTAACAGATTACCTTTCTTCAATCCCATTTTCCTTTCTGGTTTGTCTGAGACTCTCCATCACTCTTCTCTTCCTGAAACTGCTTCCTTAATTTCTAATATTTTGTATTATTCAGATTCTCCTTCTACTTGTCAGATTATTCAACTGCCTGCTGGGCTGATTTTTCCCTCTTCACCCACCTTAAAAATGTAGGCAATCCCAAAAGGCCTATTCTTATCTGTAATCTTTTATCTTCCTACCCACTTATTTTCTCACTCTTCTCATTTATTTACCATGGCTTCAAATATCACCTTCATCCAGATGGTTCTCAAATCTTTACCCAGATCTTAACTCTCACCCAGTCTCCTATTGTCTCTACTCAGTGGCTTGCTGAACATTTTCACCTGTAGATCTGTTGGTACTTCAAAAGCAATATATATAAATCTCAATTTATCATTCATGTCAGAGGTTTTCAAACTGTGGTTTCCAGATCCCTAAGTTTCATGAAAATATCTTCAGTGCTAAATGAGATTGGGACTGATAGTTACGAAAATGAAGATTCTAGTGCTTCCACTAACTGGAGCACTCTTTTTTTTTTTTTTTTTTTTTTTTTTTTTTTTTTTAAATATGTGGGACTTCGAAGTGAGATTTAATTTTCTAATCAAGGATTGTAATGGTAAAGAAATGTTTGGAAACCTCTTAGCTACCACAATTTGTTCTAAACTAGTTCATTCTACTATTGAGCTTTTAATTTTTGTTGCTAGGAATCATAAAATCAAATGTCTCCAGGCGCCAGATATGAAATATAAATAAGTAAAATACCCTGAGTTTATGACAAAAGAAAGTGTGGGGATTGTGGTGTGTTGACAATAACATAGCACTTATAAAAGCCTTCACATTAAAAAAAAAGTTAACTCAGTGTATGGGCTATAAATCCACATCTGCAAGCTTCATCTTCTGGAGTTATGGATTTACAACCTTTGGGTAGCAATAGTATCCCAATTACCCAAGCTGAATATCTTGGACAGATTTCCCTCTCTCCTCTTTCTTCCCTGACCCTTAAGTTATCCATGACCAAATGCTGTTGCTTCTTTTCTCCAAATGTTTTCATGTTTGTGCTTTCTATGCTATTGCTGATCCTGGTTTATACTCTTTATAGCTTGTAAATGGACCTTTCCCTTGCTCCTCCCTCTAAGTTTTTCTGCCCACACTGCTCAGTCTGTGTTCACATGGTCCATGGTGAGAAGACAGGGTCCTCAGTTTGGCTTTCAAGGATATCCATGTTTCTTATCTTCTGAATGCCTCATCTTTGCATTTACACAGAACCTAATTGTAATAATCTCATGATATTTGCTATCTTCTATATTTTATGACTTACAGTCATTTGTATCCATGTCTCACTTATGATACTAGATACCAGATTAGTACTAGATTATAAACTCCTACTGTTCTATTTTAATACACATTTTTGAATACCTACCATGTCTAATCGGTATGATTTCAGGTGCTTTGGACATAGACTTTGTCCTCAAAGTAGTCACAGGTGAGTTCCAAAGACAGTAATGCAAAGAAATAATTACCACATTCAATAGCGAAGGCTTATAATAAAAGATATGTACAAAATGCTATGGGAATATACAAAGGGAAGCAATTAATTCTAGACAGATTATATAGGGGATGAAGTGTCAAGAAAAGTGACATTTGTGTTGAACCATAAAGGTTGAGTACGGATTCACCAGGATGTAGGAAAAGGAACACAAAATAATTATAGGCATTCCAAATGGTGGAAAGATTTTAGAAATAATGTTTTATAAGGAATGTGGAAGGAATTTGGGCTCTTTGTCTTGAAGAACAGATAACATATGAGGAAATAGGTTCTTCCTTAGTTAACAGCAGAACCAATATGTGGAATTTATAGGGAAAAATTTTAGATTTAATACCATGAAGGTCTTTTCCTAGTTAAAGACTCTCAACTTGGACATGTGTTTAGCAGTGAACTCTTTGTCATTAATTCTTAGGTAGAGGCTAAATAAACATCAGAATCTATAGAAGATGGGTTTCAAAATGGGAAGTTTAACACTAAAATACTTTAAAAATACTTGTACAGGTGTTTCTGTATCAGCCAGTGTGACTATTTTGGCCAAGTTGAGTAGAGCATTCATTATCAGCCTCATTAAGTACGTTGGTTCTATCCATATTGCTCAGCACAGAAGTACTCAATAAATGTTGAATTGAAATCAAGCAGGTAAATAACTGTGATCAATAGACGGGTTTCTATATAGAAGCTTTGTAGAATGTATTCAATTGCTTTTCTTTTAAAAACTCTTTGTGGGAAATTGGAAAATGTGTACCTTTATCTCCTGCAGGTGGGAGTATGAATTTGTGCAACTTTTTGCAGGGAAATTTAGCTTTACATATAGCATCAGTACATTTATATATTTGACGTGGTAGTTCTATATGCAGCAATTTCTTCTAGGGCAATTATAGATCGTAAACATTTTACCTACAAAGATGTTCAACATGCAAGTGCTAAAAATCAGAATTGAATATAATCTAAATGTTGATCAATTTGTAATTGGTTAAATAAATTATGGTGTATCTGGACAAAGAAATAATATTCTGCCACTAAGAATGACATTATAAAATATGGATACTTCACAACATGGGCAGCATGTGCATAACCTATTGTTAACTTTAAAAAGCAAGTTCCCTAAGTACTGTAATTCTATTTTTTATCTTATATATGTGTTGATTTCTGAGTTGTGTGATTACGGAAGGTTTTATTTTTTCCACTTATTTGTAGTAAACGATTCCTACAATAAATACAGAATACTTTATAGTAATTTTAAAAGGTAGTTAAAAACCAAAAACAAAACCTGTTTTCCATGGCTGTGCCTATTCCCTTGAGGGTAGAGCCACCACGTATTCAATATGGAGGCCAGAAAGGAGCAAAACCCAGCACTAGGCCAAGCTGGAAGAACAGAGAGGTCCTGAAGGTGAGTTCAGTCTTCATGGCCAGGAAGATATCCCCTCTGTTTAGTAAAAGTGCTGCCTTCCTCCTCAACTACGCTGGCCACAAATTCATATACCAAATTTCCCTTTTATTCTTTTTTTTTCAGCTCCCACCCCACCCCCCTGACTAAATGACTCACTTCATTTACACTTCCTAAAGCTGTCTGTACTTTTCCTCTTCTACCTCCGCTCCTTCAGTCAGGGACTGACTGTCTCACTGCATCCAGCAAACTGGTGCCAGATGATTCCTGAGTTGCACTGATAATTACGGTAGATCCTGTTATGGAGTAAACGTATGGCTATCAGATCTTTGCTACCTGTCCTTTCATGGAAATAAGCAGGAAGAAGTGACTCATGCTGGAACAACTACACAATGTAAGGAGCTGAGCTACCTGAATCTAGACCTCTATTTGCCACTATAGCAAGGTGACTAAAGGGTAAAGAGAGGCCTGGACTAGCTAAAATGGCTTCATTCTTTTTCTGGTGACTCTGGCTTGAATGAGATGACCTTCCTGTGCAGAGGTTATAAAATTTTATGGTAACTTTTCTCTTTTCTCCTCTACTAGAAGCAAAGATCACACTCAATATAAACTCCTCCTTTCTAGCTTTAACACTATACTTAGGGAAAAGTAGTTTTTTGTATTTGCTCTACCCAGATGAGAAACTCTCAGTTGTAGGATCATGCTCATTTTATATTTTTACCAAAATGTGAACCACATAATGGACACGTTGGGGCAGCGGCAGCAAAGAACCTTGAAGTTTATGGGAAATATGCTATTTAGCAATCGTTCCTACATTTATTCAACAAACACTTATTCAGGTATTTTTGGGCCATGGTCACACAAAGAAGATGAAGTCCTAATTTCTGTTTGTAAGTGGAGAAAATGAATCTTTCCAGATAATTCCAGATGAATACAGCTTATGTTAAGTGCGAGGACAGAGGCACGCGCATGGGTTGGAGCAGTACGAGGAGGGATTTCTAGGATCCTGGTGCTGGGAGTGAGGGTGAGAATGAGACTTGGGGATGAGTTTAAAGCATGAAAGGAGATAGGCAAAGACAAAGTGGGTGGGAAGAAGATGTTCCAGACAAAAGGACAACATGAACAAAGACATGGAGGTGTAAAAGCACATGCTGTGCCTGGGGAATTAGAATATGATGTAATGCAGGTTTCGATAAGGAAATAATAACGTGGGTTGGGCACAACAGTCCTTGGAGGACTTTGTGTCCCTTATTAGTGAGTCTGGACTGTATCCTGTAGGCAGTGAGGCACCATTAAGGAGTTTTAAGTAGGAAAGCTACACACTGTGTTTGAGCTTGAAAAGGGTTATTTTGGTGGAAATGGAATTGAGTGGGAACAAACTGGAGTGTGGGGCCCATTAGGAAGTGGATGTTACAGCTCAGGGGAGGGACAGTAAAGCTTAAATCAAGACAGGTGGTTAGTGGGCAGAAGGACACAATTTTATCATCTCATTTTTTCTCCAAAGTTTGGGAGATAAAAGTAACAGGATTTGGGAATTAATTAGACCTGCATGTGTGAAAGCACAAAGATACAGTGGAATCAAAGACGAGACCTGGAAATCAGGCAACCTGAGCTCTGTGTGATGAAAGTCACATGCTTCCTTGGTTCATGTTACCATGAACAATTCTTCCATGGTCCAAGTGACAGGTGTCAGTCCATTTGGCTCAGCATTAGGATACATTGGTTGAAACCAATTTTCTATTAAGAGAATATGAGAAAATATTTTAATTTGATTTTCTTTTTTTTTAGAGAATTCAGAGAAAATAAAAAGAAGGAAGAGAATCCCTAGGCTTTTATGAAAAGAGAGACATTTTAAAACATTTTTTTAAGAATTGAATTACAATCTCCTTAGTAGAAAAGCATTAGGGATTAAGGGCCAATATCAGTTTTAGCATTGGATATGAAGAATTAAATGTTGGCAAGGAAAATATCTGTTACAAAAGGAGTAATTTGAATTCCTAAATAGGTAAAACCCAAGGTAATCAGCCTAAGTGCTGCTGGGGGAGGCTCTCCTTTGGAATATTGCCAGAACAGATAATGAAGGATTTAGAAAAATTAATTTTGTATCGAGGGAAAGGTAAAAGACACCCAGTAATTCATTCAGTAGCTGCTAAGGACATTTTGGCGTCTGAGCTGTAAAACAAAATGTTGTCCTTATGTGAATTATGTTTCTCTAGTAGTTCCTTGGTGGAAGCTACTAGGCCTAGGGCTCACCTTTCCTTCCATGTGTTCTCTCAGGGGTGATGGGATGTTGGGGCTTGATTATGGATCAGTAAGATCAGGAAATATGTGTTCATTTTGGGGGCCCCTTTGAAAGGAGACAGTCCTTTTCTCCTTAGTCATGCTTTACATCACATCGTTAATATCCATTTGTCTTTGTTTAAGCTGCCTGACTATATATAGCAACAATGAAACACTATGGCTCTTTTCAGCTGAATATTAGTGTTGATAGAACAACACATAGGAGTATGTAGTTAATAATCTCTATAAACAGCTTAATGGGTGAGGTTTTGCGAGTGAGGCCAGCTAGAGATGAGATGAGCCTAGAAATGCCTGGGTATCAGATATAATCTAGTTACCTCTCCAGATGCTCTCTGTCTCTCAAGAGGCTGACCGGTATAGACTGCGTAAGGGGACTCCTTTAACCTCAGCTTCCAATTGGGTTTCACCAATGGGAAGCTCTAGCACAAGATCAGAAGGAGGAAGGAGAGTGAGGCTGGGGCATTTATTACCCCGTTTTGTCAATGTTAGTCTTCTCAGATTAACTGCATTCCTGATCCAAACGTTACAGCTCCTTGAAGGTGATCTTCTCTGTGCTATATCCAGGACTAAGGGCAATAACTAGCTCTCCAGCCCCTGGGCCCTGTACTTTTTCTTGTGGTTTCCTACAACAGTGATTCTTAAGTGTTAAAACTACTTGATTCAGTAGGTTGAGGGATGAAGCCTGAATATTTGTACTCCTAACAAGTGATGCTGATGCTGATCTGGGAACTGCACTTATGCCTTCATTAACTCATTCTTGAATTACTCTAATTTGAGTGTTTCATACGTTACAAATAGGATCCTGATGGAACAGTCCTCAATTCTTAGGCTTGATACAGTCCCCTTCAGGGACTATCAGATGGTCCTGGAGGGAAGGGCATCAGTAGAAATGAGCACCGAAGGAAGTGAGTGAAAGATTATCTGCATCAATTCTGTGAAGAAAGTCAATGATAGCTTGATGGGGATAGCATTGAATCTATACTTTGGGCAGTACGGCCATTTTCACGATATTGATTCTTCCTAATGATGAGCATGGAATGTTTTTCCATCTGTTTTTGTCCTCTCTTATTTCCTTGAGCAGTGATTTGTAGTTCTCTTTGAAGAGGTCCTTCACATCCCTTGTAAGTTGTATTCCTAAGTATTTTATTGTCTTTGTAGCAATTGTGAATGGGAGTTCACTCATGATTTGGCTCTCTGTTTATCTATTATTGGTGAATAGGAAAGCTTGTGATTTTTGCACATTAATTTTGAATCCTGAGGCTTTGCTGAAGGAGATTTTGGGCTGAGATGATGGGGTCTTCTAAATGTACAATCATGTCACCTGCAAATAGAGACAATTTGACTTCCTCTTTTTTTAATTGAATACCCTTTATTTCTTTTTCTTGCCTGATTGCCCTGGCCAGAACTTCCAATACTTTGTTGAATAGGAGTGGTGAGAGAGGGCATCCTTGTCTTGTGTCAGTTTTCAAAAAGAATGCTTCCAGTTCTTGTCGCCCATTCAGTATGATATTGCCTGTGGGTTTGTCATAAATAGCTCTTATTATTTTAAGAGAGGTTTTTTTTTTTTTTTTTTTTTTTTTTTT
>NW_016107509.1:588300-592970 GCF_001604975.1 Cebus imitator | reverse complement strand
TTGAGATGATCATATGGTTTTTGGCTTTGGTTCTGCTTATGTGATGGATTATGCTTATAGATCTGTGAATGTTGAACCAGCCTTACATCCCTGAGATGAAGCTGACTTGATTCTGATGGATAAGTTTTTTTGATGTGCTGTTGGATTCAGTTGGCCAGAATTTTATTGAGGATTTTTGCATCAATGTTCATCATGGATATTGGCCTGAAATTTTCTTTTTTAGTTGTGTCTCTGCCAGGTTTTGGTATCAGGATGTTGTTGGTCTCATAAAATGAGTTAGGGAGGATCCCTTTTTTTGTATTGTATGAAGGGGGATTTGGGGGGAATTGGGATGTCACAGAGAATGGCTGCTTGGAATGGTGATAGCTGCCATGGAATAGTGTGATTACCTCTCAATGAATGTCAGGGAGTCAGGTTTCCAAGGACTTAGGGATCTGACCATATTTGTCCTATATTCATCTACATTGATGTTTTAAAAAATTTTTATTAATATTTTTAACTTTTAATTTTTATATGTACATAGTTGGTGTATATATTTATGGTTTCGTGAGATATTTTGACACAGTCATGCAATGCATAATAATCACATCAGAGCAAATGGAGTGTCCACTGCCTTAAATATTTGTCCTTTCTTTGTATTACAAACATTCAAATTATACTTCATTATTTTTAAATGTACAGTAAATTATATTGACTGTAATCACCCTATTGTGCTATCAAATACTAGATCATATTCATTCTACCTAACTTTATTTCTGTATCTATTAACCATCACCACTTCACTCTCCCCCACCCCCAACTATCCTTCTCAGCCACTGATAATTATCCTTCTATCTACGAGTTCATTTTTAAAATTTTTAGCTCTTACAAATGAGTGAGAACATGCAAAGTTTTCCTTTCTCTATTTTTTGGAATAGTTTGAGTAGAATTGGTATTAGTTCTTCTATAAATGTTCAGTAAAATGCAGCAGTGAAGCCATTGTTTCCTGGGCTTTTCTTTGTGGGAGACTTTTTACTACAGCTTTAATCTCATTACTTGTTATTGGTCTACTCAAGTTTTGGATTTTCTCATGATAGGTTGTATGTGTCTAGGAAATTTATCAATTTTTTTCTAGATTTTCCAATTTATTGGCACATAGTTGCTCATAGTAGCTTCTAATGACTCTGAATTTCTGAAGTGCCAGCTGTAACATCCCTTTCATTTCTCATTTTATTTATTTAGATCTCTCTCTGTCTCACTCTCCTCCTCTCTCCGTCTCTCCCTCTCTTCTCTCTCCTCTCTTCTCTCTCTCTTTTCTCTCCTCTCTCTCTCTCTCTCTCTCTCTGGTTTGGCCAAAGATTTGTCAATTATACTTACCTTCTTGAAAAAAAACAACTTTTAGTTTCATTTATCTATTTTTTTTTTGCAGTTTCAATTTCATTTATTTGTGATTTTACCTTTATTATTTCTTTTTTTCTACTAATCGGGTTTGGTTTGCTTTCATTTTTCTACTTCTTTAAGATGCATCATTAGGTTATTTAAGTTTTTCTAAAACTTTTTTGATGTAGGCACTTATTACTCTAAATTTTCCTCTTAATACTGCTTTTGTTGTTTCCCCTGGGTTTTGGTATGTTGTTTTTCTGTCTTTATTTGTTTCACATCTTTTTTTCAATTTTCTTCTTAATTTCTTAATTGACATACTAGTCATTCAGGAGTATATTATTTAACTTCTGTGTGTGGGTATAATTTCTAAAGTTCCTCTTGTTATTAATTTCTAGTTTTATTCCACTGTGATCAGAAAAGATATTTGATATAATTTCAATTTTTAAAAACTTTTTAAAGACTTGTTTTGTGGCCTACCACTTGATCTACCCTTGAGAATGATCTATGTGCTGAGAAGAAGTATTTGTATTCTACAGCCATTGGATAAAATGTTCTGTAAATATCTATTAGGTTCATTTGGTCTGTAGTACAGAATAAGTCTGATGTTTCTTTGTTGATGATCTGTCTGTGGTAATCTGTTCAATGCTGAAAGTGGAGTGTTGAAGTCTCCAGCTATTATTATATCGGGGCCTATCTCTTTTTAGCTCTAATAATATTTGTTTTATGTATACAGGTGCTTCAGTGTTGAGTGCATATATGTTTACAATTGTTATATCCTCTTGCTGAATTGACCCTTTTATCATTACATAATGACCTTTGTTTGTTTTTATAGGTTTTGTCTTAAAAATCTGTGTTGTCTGATATAAGCTTAGTACTCATGTTCTGTTTTTAGTTTCCATTTGCATGTACTTTTTCCATCCCTTTATTTTTAGTCTGTGTATGCCTTTATAGGTAAAATGTATTTCTTGTAGGCAACACATCACTAGGTCTTGTTTTGTTTTTTTTTTTTAAATCCATTCAGCCACTCTATATTTTTTGATTTGAGAGTTTGGTTTATTTATATTCAATGTTATTATTCAATGTTTTTAGTGATAAGTAAGGACTTACTCCTGCCTTTAATTTTTTTTTTCTAATTATTTGGTAACCTTTTTTTCTTCTTCCCTTTCTCCCTCACTCCTCCCCTCCCTTCCCCTCCCCTCCCCTCCCCTTCCCTTCCTTTCCTTTATTCTTGTTTTCCTCTTTGTGAAAGTGATTTTCTCTGGTGGTACACTTTAATTTCTAGCTTTTCATTTTTCATTTATCTGTTTTATGTTTTTTGATTTGAGGTTATCATGAGACTGGCAAATAACATCTTATAACCCATTATTTTAAATTGATAATAACACTGAAAAATTAAACAATTTAATAAACAAGCAAAAGGAGAACTAATAAAAACTCTACACTTTAATTTTATTCCCCACTTTTTAACTTTTTGTCATTTCTATTTGTATCTTATTATACTGTTTTTATTTTGAAAAATCGTTATAGTTATTATTTTCTGTCGGTCAATTGTTAGTCTTTTTACTCAAGATATGACTCGCTTACATATCACAATTATAGTGTTATAATATTAGGTGTTTTTCTGTGTACTTGTACCAGTGATTGCACTTTCAGATGATTGCTTAGCGCTCATTAAGGTCTTTTTCTTTCAGACTGAAGATCTCCCTTTAGCATTTTATGTAGCACAAGTCTGGTGTTTATGAAATCCCTCAGCTTTTGTTTGGGAAAAGTCTTTATTTCTCTTTCATGTTTGAAGGATATTTTCACTGGATATACTATTCTAGGATAAAAGATTTTTTCTTTAGTACTTTAACTACGTCATACCACTCTCTCCTGGCCTGTAAGTCTTTGCTGCCAGATGTACACTCCTGTGTATGTTCATTATATGTTACTTGTTTCTTTTCTCTTGCTGCTTTAGGATCCTTTCTTTATCCTTTACCTTTGGAAGTTTGATGATTAAATGTCTTCAGGTCTTATTTGGGTTAAATCTGCTTGGTGTCCTATAACTTTCTTGTACTTGAATCTTGATATCTTTCTCTTGATTTGGAAGTTTAAAAACTTATTATCACAGGGGGAGGATCTAAGATGGTCAAATAGGAACAGCTCCAGAGTGCAGTTCCCAGCAAGAACAATGCAGAGGGTGAGTGCCCACCACATTTCCAAACAAATTTTCACTCCCCACAGACCAGGAGACTCCTGGGCCAAAAAGTGCCACAAGTTTTCACCATGGTAGTTTCAACTGATGTTGGGTTGATGCACAGAAACTCACACAAATCTGGGCGGCCATTTCAGCTGGTGCCTGGAATGTCTGGGAGACAGAGCTGCCCATTCAACTGAAAGGCAGGGGGCAGATACAGGGAGCCAGGCCATCTGGCTTAATGGGTACCACCCCCACAAAACAAGCAATCTGAAATGCTCTGGATTGAGAGTTTCGCAGCAAGTGCAGCTCGACCCAGGATGGTCCAGCTCAGTATGGGAAAGGGCGACTACCACTACCGAGGCAGTTCACACAGCAGCTGGACAGAGCCTATGGCAGCTCAGCAACACCTCTGCTGGCAGACTGTGACTAGACTACTCCGTGTGGGGCAGGCCATCTATGGAAAAAGGCAGCAGCACAATAGAAACTTATAAATAAAGCCAATCTTCCTAGGATGGAGCACCTGGGAAAAGAGGCAGTTATGAGTTCTGCTACAGCAGATTTAAAAGTACCTGCTCAGCAGCTATGCACAGACCAATGGAACTCCCAGCACAGCACTTGAGCTCCTATAAGGGACAGACTGTCTCCTCAAGCAGCTCCCCGACCCCCGTATACCCAAAGAGACACCTCATAAAGGAGAGCTCAGGCTGACATCTGGCAGGTACCCTTCTGGGATGAAGATAACAGAAGAAGAAACCAGCAGCAACACTTACTGTTCTGTAGCCCCCAAAGGTGATCCCAGGCAAGAAGGGTCTGGAGTCGCCCTCCAGCAGTCCTGCAGCAGAGGGGCCTGTTAGAAGGAAAACTAAGAAACAGAAAGAAATAACTTCATCATCAACAAAAAGAACATCCACTCAGAGACCCCATCCGAAAGTTACAAACTACAAAGACCACAGGTAGATCAATACACAAAGATGGGAAGAAACCAGTGCAAAAAGGATGAAAACATCCAAAACTGAATGCCTCTCCTCCTCCAAGGGATCACAACTCTTCACCAGCAAAGGAACAAAGCTGGTTGGAGAATAAGTCTGATGAATTGACAGAAACAGGCTTCAGAAGGTGGGTAATAACA
>NW_016107509.1:569308-588075 GCF_001604975.1 Cebus imitator | reverse complement strand
TTGAAGATCAACTCAATGAAGTAAAACAAGAAGGCAAGATTAAAGAAGAGTAAAAACAAATGAACAAAGCCTCCAGGAAATATGGGATTATGTGAAAAGACCTAATCTACATTTGATAGGTGTACCTGAATGTGATGGAGAGAATGAATCCAAGCTGGAAAACACTCTCCAGGATATTATCCAGGAGAACTTCCCCAACCTAGCAAGCCAGGCCACCATTCAAGTCTAGGAAATACAGAGAACACCATGAAGATATTCCTCAAGAAGAGCAACCCCAAGGCACATAACCATCAGATTCACCAGAGTTGAAATGAAGTTAAAAATGCTAAGGGCTGCCAGGGAGAAAGGTCAGGTTAACCACAAAGGGAAGCCCATCAAACTCACAGTGGATCTCTTGGCAGAAACTCTACAAGCCAGAAGAGAGTGGGGGCCAATATTCAACATTCTTAAAGAAAAGAACTTTCAGCCGAGGATTTCATATCCAGCCAAACTAAGCTTCATAAGTGAAGGAGAAATAAAATCCTTTATGGACAAGCAATTGCTGAGAGATTTCGTCACCACCAGGCCTGCCTTACAAGAACTCCTCAAAGAAACACTAAACATAGAAAGGAACAACCAGTACAGCCACTCCAAAAATGCACCAAATGGTAAGGACCATCGAAACAATGAAAGAAATGCATCAACTAACAGGCAAAACATCCAGCTAGCATCAAAATGGCAGGATCAAATTCACACATAACAATATTAACCTTAAATGTAAATGGGCTAAAGGCCCCAATCAAAAGACACAGACTGGCAAATTGGATAAAAAGTCAAGACCCAACATTGTGCTCTATTCAGGAAACCCATCTCATGTGCAAGGACACACATAGGCTCAAAATATAGGGATGGAGGAAGATTTATCAAGCAAATGGAGAGCAAAAGCAGGAGTTGCAATCCTAGTCTCTGATAAAATGAACTAAAACCAACAAAGATCAAAAGAGCCAAAAAGGGCATTATATAATGGTAAAAGCATCAATGCATCAAGAAAAGCTAATAATCCTAAATATATATGCACCCAATACAGGAGCACCCAGGTACATAAAGCAAGTTCTTAATGACCTACAAAGAGACATAGACTCCCACACAATAATAGTGGGAGACTTTAACACTCTCTGTCAATATTAGACAGATCAACGAGACAGAAAATTAACAAGGATACACAGAACTTGAACTCAGATCTGGAACAAGCAGGCATAATAGACATCTACAGAAATTTCCACCTCAAATCCACAGAATATACAATCTTCTCTGCACTGCATTGCACCTACTGTAATATTGACCACATAATTGGAGGTAAACCACTCATTAGCAAATGCGAAAGAACGGATATCATAACAAACAGTCTCTCAGACCACAGTGCAATCAAATTAGAACTCAGAATTAAGAAACTAACTCAGAACTGCACAGCTTCATGGAAACTGAACAACTGGCTCCTGAATGTCGACTGGATAAACAATGAAATGAAGGCAGAAATAAAGATGTTCTTTGAAACCAACGAGAATGAAGACACAACTTACCAGAATCTCTGGAACACATTTAAAGCAGTGTCTAGAGGGAAATTTATGGCAATAAATGCCCACATGAGAAGCAAGGAAAGATCTAAATATGACACCCTATCATCAAAATGGAAAGAGCTAAAGGAGCAAGATCAAAAAAACTCAAAAGCTAGCAGAAGAGAACAAATAACTAAGATCAGAACAGAACTGAAGGAGATAGAGACACAAAAAACCCCTTTAAGAAATCAATAAATCCAGGAGCTGGTTTTTTGAAAAGATCAACAAAATAGACAGACTGCTAGCCAGATTAATTAAAAAAAGGGAGAAGAATCAAATAGATGCAATAAAAAACAATAAATTGGATATCACCACTGATTCCACAGAAATACGAACTACAATCAGAGATTACTACAACTCTGTGCACATAAACCAGTAGACCTGGAAGAAATGGATAAATCACTGGACACTGACACACTTCCAAGCCTAAATCAAGAAGTAGTTGAAACCTTGAATTGACCAATAATAAGGGTTGAAATTGAGGCAGCAATTAATAGCCTATCAACCAAAAAAAGTCCAGGTCCAGACAGGTTCACAGTTGAATTCTACCAGATGTACAAAGAGAAGTTGGTACCACTCCTTCTGAAACTATTCCAACCAATCCAAAAACAAGAAATCCTTCCCAAATCATTTTATGAGACCAACATCATCCTGATACCAAAACCCAGCAGACACTCAACAAGAAAAGAAAATGTCAGGCCAATATCCATGATGAACATAGTTACAAAAATCTTCAATAAACACTGGCAAACTGATTGCAACAGCACATCAAAAAGCTTATCCATCACAATCAAGTAGGCTTCATTCCAGAGATGCAAGGCTGGTTCAACATACTCAAGTCTATAAATGTAATCCACCACATAAACAGAACCAAAGACAAAAACCACATGATTATCTCAATAGATAAAGAGAAGGCCTTCGACAAAATTCAACATCCCTTTATGCTAAAAACTCTCAATAAACTAGGTATCAAAGGAACATATCTCAAAACAATAAAAGCTATCTATGACAAACCCACAGCCAATATCATACTGAATGGGCAAAAACTGGAAGCATTCCCTCTGAAATCCGGCACTAGACAAAGATGCCCTCTCTCACCACTCCTATTCAATATTCTGGAAGTTCTAGCCAGAGCAATTAAGCAAGAAAAAAAAAGGGGGCATTCAATTAGGAAAAGAGGAAGTCAAATTGTCTCTATTAGCAGACGACATGATTGTATATTTAGAAGACCCTATCATCTCAGCCCAAAATGTCCTGAAACTGATAATCAACTTCAGCAAAGTCTCAGGATACAAAATTAATGTGCAGGAATCACAAGCATTCCTATACATCAATAACAGACTAAAAGAGAGCCAAGTCATGAGCAAACTCCCATTCATAATTGCTACAAAGAGAATAAAATACCCAGGAATAAAACTAACAAAGGTTATAAAGGACCTCTTCAAGGAGAACTACAAACCACTGCTCAAGGAAATAAGAGAGAACACAAACAGAGGGAGAAACATTCAATGCTCATGGTTAGGAAGAATCAATATTGTGAAATGGCCATACTGCCCAAAGTAATTTATGGATTCAACACTATTCCCATCAAGCTACCAATGACATTCTTCTTAGAACTGGAAAACACCACCTTAAACTTCATATGGAACCAAAAGAGAGCCCGCATAGCCAAGACAATCCTAAGCAAAAAGAACAAAGCTGAAGGCATCTTGCTACCTAATTTCAAACTATATTACAATGCTACAGTAATCAAAACAGCATGGTACTGGTGCCAAAACAGAGATACAGACCAATGGAACAGAACAGTGGCCCTGGAGGCAATGCCACACATCTGCAACCATCTGATATTTGACAAACCTGACAAAAACACAGAATGGGGAAAGGACTCACTGTTTAATAAATGGTTTTGGGAAAATTGGCTAGCAGTGTGCAGAAAGCAGAAAGTGGACCCCTTACTGACACCTTACACTAAAATTAACTCCAGATGGATTAAAGACTTAAACATAAGACCTAACACCATAAAAACCCTAGAAGAAAACCTACGCAAAACCATTCAGGACATAGGCATAGGCAACAACTTCATGACTAAAACATCAAAAGCACTGGCAACAAAAGCCAAAATAGACAAATGAGACCTAATTAAACTCCAGAGCTTCTGTACAGCAAAAGAAACAATCATTAGAGTGAACCAGCAACCAACAGAATGGGAAAAGATTTTTCAATCTACTCATCTGACAAAGGGCTATTATCCAGAATCTACAAAGAACTAAAACAGATATACAAGAAAAACACAAATAAACTCACCCAAAAGTGGGCAAAGGATATGAGCAGACACTTTTCAAAAGAAGACATATATGAGGCCAACAAACATATGTAAAAAATGCTCATCATCAATGATTACTAGAGAAATGCAAATCAAAACCACATTGAGATACCATCTCAAGCCAGTTAGAATGGCAATCATTAAAAAATCTGGAGACAACAGATGCTGGAGAGGATGTGGAGAAATAGGAACATTTTTACACTGTTGGTGGGAGTGTAAACCAGTTCAACCATTGTGGAAGACAGTGTGGCACTTCCTCAAGGACCTAGAAATAGAAATTCCATTTGACCCAGCAATCCCATTACTGGTATATATCCAAAGGATTAAAAATTGTTCTATTATAAAGACACATGCACACTTATCTTCATTGAAGCACTATTTACAATAGCAAAGACCTGGAATCAACCCAAATACCCATTGACGATAGACTGGACAAGGAAAATGTGGCACATATACACCATGGAATACTATGCAGCCATAAAAAATGATGAGTTTGTGTCCTTTGTAGGGACATGGATGAATCTGGAAACCATAATTTTCAGCAAATGGACACAAGAACAGAAAATCAAACACTGCATGTTCTCACTTACAGGTGGGTGTTGAACAATGAGAACACATGGACACAGGGAAGGGAGCATTACACACTGGGGTCTGTTGGGGGGCAAGGGAGGGACAGTGGGGTGTTGGGGAGGTGGGGGCATAACATGGGGGAAAATACCAGATGTAGGTGATGGGGGGATGGAGGCAGCAAACCACATTGCCATATATGTACCTATGCAACAATCCTGCATGATCTGCACATGTACCCCAGAACTTAACGTACAGTTAAAAAATTAGTATCACTTTGAATAAATTTTTTACCCCAATTTCTTTTTCTACTTCCTCTTTAAGGCCAATAAGTCTTAGATTTCCCGTTTTGAGGCTATTTTCTAAATCTTGTGGGCATTCTTCACTTTTTTTAATAATTTTTTTTCTCCTCTGCCCATATATTTTCAAATAGGCTCACTAATTCTTTCTTCTGCTTGATCAGTTTTTCTGTTGAGAGACTCAGATGCATTCTTCAATATGTTCACTGAATTTTTCAGCTCAAGAATTTCTGTTTGATTTTAAAAAATTATTTCAATCTCTTTGTTAAATTTATGATAGGATTCTGAATTCCTTCTCTGTGTTATTTTGAATTTTTTTTTGAGCTTCCTCAGAACAGATACTTTGAATACCCTGCCTGAATTGTTGTGTATCATTGTCACTCTAGGATTAGTCACAAGTGCGTTATTTAGTTCCTTTGGGGACACTTTTCCTGGATGTTCTTGATGTTTGTGACTCTTTGTTGTTGTCTGGGCATTGAAGAATAAGGCACTTATTGTAATATTCACAGTCTGGGCTTGTTTGTACCCATCCTTTTTGGGAAGGCTTTCCCAGTATTCAAAGGGTATTGAGTGCTGTGATCTAACTCTTTGGTCATTGAAGCTGTGTATGCATTAGGAGGAACCCCGAGCCCAGGAACACTGTGACTCTTGCAGATTCATAAAGGCCCTGCCTTAGTGATCTTGGGTAAGATCAGAACGAATTCCCTGGATTATCAGGCAGATACTCTTGTTCTTTTCCATAACTTTCATCCAAATAAGTGGAATTCATATATCTATGCTTAGCTGCCTGGAGCTGGGGAAGAGTGACACAAGCATCCCAGAGGCCACCACCACTGGGACTCTGCTGGGTCAGACCTGAAGTCAGTACAGCACTGAGTCCTACCACAGGCTTGTGGCTACACCTGCCTGATTAGTAGTGATGTTCACTTAAGGCCCAAAGGCTCTTCAGTCAGCAGATGGGAAATCCAGCCAGGATTGTGCCCTTCCCTTCAGGATGGCAAGCTCCCCCTGGCCCAAGGAAGGTCTAGAATTGCCATCCAGGAGTCAGATCCTGGAGTCAGAGACCTTAGTAATCTAAGTAGTGCTCTATTCCACCATGGCTGAACTGGTACTCAAGTCACATGACAAAGTCCTCCCTGTTCTTCCTTCTTATTTTCTTAAAGAAGGAGACTCTTGTATGGCCACCACTGCCTCAGGCCTGCAGCAAATAGTGCCTGGCTACCTCTCAGATTCACTCAACGCCCATGGGCTCTTCAAACAGCATGTGATAAATGCTCCACACCTAGGTCTCTTCTTCTCAGGGCAATGGGCTCTGCTCTGGCATAGGGTGGGTCCAGAGATGCTGCCCAGGAGCCAAGGCCTGCAACTGGGGGCCCTAGGAGCCTGTTTGGTGTTCTAATCCACTATGACTGAGCTGGTACCCAAGCTGCAAGACAAATTACTCATTACTCTTCCCTCTGCTTTTCTCAAGGAAGACTATCTCCTCCTGGCAACCACAGCTAGGGATGTGTTGGGTCATACCTGAAGCCAGCACAGTCCTGGGTCTCACCCAAGGCCAACAGCAAACACTGCCTGGGTACTGCTGATATTTATTCAAGTATTAAGAGTTCTTTAGTTAGCAGTTCTTAGGATCCTGCCAGGACTGGATTCTAAGGAAGTGGGTCCTCTTCTGGCCCAGGTTGTATCTAGAAATACCATCCAGGAGATAGAGCCTGGAATGGTACCTTAGTATTCTGCCTGGTGCCTTACCTTGCTGTGGCTGGGCTGGTATCCAAGTTTCAAGACAAAGTCCTCCTTACTTTCCTCCTCCTCTCTTCAAGCAGAAGGAAGTCTCTCACAGCACCAGGACTTTCCTGGTGCTGTGAGCTGCCCTGCCTGGGACTGGAAGCATTCCCTTCACTGCCCCCACTGGTGTTTTACTAAGTTGCATGCACCTCAAGCCTACTGGCCCTGAGCCCAGCATAGCACTAGGACTTGCTCCAAAATTGCAGTTTTTGTGGCTTAGACTGCTTTTGAAATTTATTTAGAACGCCAGAGCACTTTAGCCCACAATGGCAGGCCCAGCTGCAACTCAGGTTCTGACCACTGGGATGGGCAGCTCCTCTCTGGCTAGGTTGGGTCTAAATGCTCCCTCCGTTGGTGCTGGCTGAATTCTGCTCTGTGTTCCTTTTCACTGTGACATGTCAGCTCCGAGCTCCAATGCAGAGTTCCACAATCACTGCTCTCTTCATCCCCCAGCAATTCAGGACTGTCTTTTCTACCCTTTTCAGTGCCTCTTCCCTTGCTATAGTGTTAAAACCAGGCACTGTAATCACTCACCTGATTTTTGCTTCTATAAAGATGCTTTTTTTATGCAGATAGTTGTTTGATTTGGTGTTCTTCCTGTGGGGAGTGATTGCCAGAAGGTTCCATTTGGCTATCTTGCTTCACTTCCTCCAGAAAAACAGAAACAAAAACAAAGCAACAACAACAACAACAACAAAACTTGAGGTTTGTTAGAACTAGTAAGAAACTACATTCTGTAACAGATACGAAAGTATAGATATATTGTTGGCCTTTGGAAGCTCTTGGAAATACTGTGTTTACATCTATTAGGCATTTCAGCAAATCCTCTAAATTTGTTGAATCTAATGGTGGTGGGAATGAGCACCTGTGACTGAAGATTAGTCACTTAGATTGTTGAAGAATAATTATTTATTTGGTCCTTGTGTAACAGAGAGGAAGTACAGAAGTGACAGGAAAAGGAGAGGGCCCTTACTCTCCTTTTCCTTTCTTTTTTGTCGCCCCTCTTCTGTCCTTCCTTTCCTCAGTCTCTTTCTTCTCTCTTTCCATAAACCCAAAAACTGTCTAATAAACTCAATATATTGAAGAGTATTAGTGTCAGTTTATATTGTAATTATGTAGAAAAGGGGCACAATATACACTCTTTGGCTCAGGAGTTTAGTGTTCGTAGTTATGCACTTTTTCAGCAAGGTATCTTTTTTTGCCTACATTCAGAGTACTAAACAGACTTCTGCTACTAAACCCAAATGTACATGTGGTCATGCTTGTTACATATTAACTTTACAAAGATATTGAAAAGTGCCTTAGGGAGCGAACTCATGTTTGTCACTTCTAACTGTAAAAGTGGACATAACATGTACCTAGTTGAAGTTTTCATGTATTCAGAGTAATCTCTCTAAACAAATGCAATTAAAAATGATACTAACATGTCAACAGGACAATATGTATTTGAGTTAAAAAAAACTGCATCAGCATGATGGTGTCAGTGTTCAGTTTGAAAACATGTTTCCTGTGGCTCTAAATGCCAATTAGTATGATGTAGGAATTGGTGACACAAATGAGGGGTATAGATGTCAACATCATTAATTATCCCTAGCTGTTAATTAGACAGTAGATGCAGCACTAGAAAAACTCAGCATGTCTTAAATTTACTAAGTGAGTGTTAAATAAACTTTCATGTCCCATTGTGATTTAGCAATGGACCTGCCAATGAACAAACCATAGTACATATGAAGAGCAGTTTTATTATTTTATTCTTTCTGGATTCAATGGATTATTTTTGGTTTATTAAATATCCATTTCCTTTACTCCAAAGCATCCTAATTTCCTTTCAGGAAATAGTGTCATGTCATTCTTATTGGGTATAATTTCAAGGAAATGTTAAGCATGTGCATTGACCTTCTTAGCCCAGGGGCAGGCATTTGACAAAGCCAATTAATTGCTTTCTTCCTGAAATCTGCATCTTGGTAGGAATACATTCATTCTGGCAGTGACTTGACCAAATTGTTTCTGCTGTAAGACTCTGTTGTTTCTTCTTTTGTTCTTACCCATTTCTAAGCGTATTTATCTATTCTTACTGTGAATGTTTCTTATCTTTCTATTCAACATTTTGCTCAAGATACAGTTGATTTCTGTTGCTTTCAATCTAAGATCTTGACATAGACAGCCTATGACAAAAATTACTTTGAATTTTCATTCCAAATTTTCCTGAGTGAGGTCCAATTTGGACTTTATGTAACTAGTGAAGTAGCACTAAACATATATTCATATATAAATTTCATTCTTTATAATCCATAGATTAAACAACTGAAGCTAGTTTCTGTCACTTGAACTATTTCACTTTTGCCCATCATATTGGGAAAATTTCTACAATGACAGCTCAGCAAGTAGGATTAACAGAGACTATTAACAGTTTGTGTGTGTGTGTGTGTGTGTGTGTGTGTGTGTGTGTGACTTTGAAGATGAGAATTCTTTTGCCAGTTTCCATTTCTGATCCATTGAAACCTCTAACAATAACAGTAATAATGATGATGACAGTAATTGTATAGAAAGCATAATGTGTTTTCTGGCAACTGAGAAAATAGCTAGTATGGCCTTTGAAATAATGCGTCACAGTGTATGGATGACTAAAAGCCTAGCAATTCATGACAGCAAGTCTTTTTTGCATGTTTATGACCACATGTTGTGCATATGGGTCTGCAGTTGCAGCTGATCTAAGAAAGATTCTTGATGCTTACTGTCTTAGTTTGTTTTGTGCTGTTATAACAGAATGTTGGATATTGGGTAATTGATAAAGAATAGAGATTTATTTTTTACAGATCTAGAGGCTCAGAAGTCCAAGGCCCAGGGGCATGCATTTGGTGATGCCCTTCTTGCTGTGTCACAACATAATGAAAAGAATTACATGGGCAAGAAAGACAGCAAGAGAGGGGGTTGATCTCATTCTTTTATGAGGAATCTACTCCTAGAAGGACTAAGCCACTCCCTTGATAACAACATTAATCCATTTATGACAGCAGAGCCCGTATGACCTAATCACTTCCTAAAAGTCCCACCTCTCAACATTATTGCATTGAAGATTAAGTTTCCAACACATGAACTGTGGGAATACATTCAAACCATAGCACTTGCCTTTCTGCCTCTGGATGCAGCACCTTTGCTCAACAAAAGCAGCTGTTTCTTCCTGGAGCTAGACCTTTGAGTTAATCTTATTTTAGAGAGACCTTCAGATATATTCTATTACGTAAAGTGAAAAATCAAGTTCAAATTATTAAGTTGTCCTTGAAATGTCCATGGTTAGTAGCATCTAACGTATCCATGCTGCATTATGTAAAATGAAAAATCAAGTTCAAATTGTCATCAAGTTTCCCTTGAAATATCCATAGTCCGTTGCATCTTAGGTATCCAATTGTCATTTGTTCTTATCCCCTTTCCAAGCCATTCTCAATATATATATGGCATGGCTCTTACTGTATGGCATGGCTAAAAAGTAAAGATGGTATTACACTTACCTTGGACAGGAAGAACATATTGAGAAAATAATAGCACTAGCAAAATTCTCTTGAAGGATTCATTTTCTTTAACTGGAATAAAACTTCAGATGGAGCAAAAAATCAGCCAGTGTACAATAACAGGTATTGGCCTCTTTTTCTGGGAATATTGCTAGTTCAGGAAAGAAAGCATAATTTGCCCCTTAATTTGCATGTAATGAAAAGTGGGTGTAAATATAACTGCAGAACTGCCTTTGAGCTATAACTCTGGGCACACTGCTTATGGGACAGACCTGCTTCACAAGGACCAGTATCTCTGCTGCTGGTATACACTGCTGCTTAAGTAAAAGTTGCTGTTTAACACCACCGGCTTACCCTTGAGTTCTTTCCTGGATGAAGCCAGGAAGTCTCCTGGGATAAGCCCAATTTGGGGGCTTGCCTGCCTTGCATCAGAAGCATTGGAGAAGGAGACTCTAGTGTTCCTGGGAGAGTCAGGGAAGGCTTCCCATAGCAGGCAGCCTTGTTGCTGATAGTTTTGCAGGAGTTAGACCCTGAGATGTCAGTTTAGCCTAAAGGGTAATCATATATTTAAGCAGGCAATTTAATGTACTTAAAATATAGGTATGCATAAGGCACTGTGGAAGTAAATATGAAAGGAAAATTTATTTTGCTGATGTGAGAATCAGGGAAATGTATAGCCTTGAAATGCCATTGAAGCTAGGCTCAGAAGAATGAGCAAATGGAAGTACTGAATAGGATAGTGTAGCCATTTATCCATGAAAGATGAATCAGCAATGAGGTTGGACACAAAGAACTTACCCCCACCCAGGGGCTTATTTTCCAGTCTATTATTTCTTCCCATGCTTGGATCTTCGGCATCATAACATTCTGGGAGATTGAGATTTTCTTAGGCTCTCCTTTCAAGACTTCAAGTATTTAATTGAAACCATTGTTGAAAATGGCATGATATTTTCTCATTAATATCAAACACACACACACACACAATTTCCTCACATATAGGAACTCCTTCTAATATTTTTCATGTCATCTAAAATCTCATTATTCATCTTGTAAAGGAAGATTAATTCAAAGATGAAAACAGAAGGACACACAAATGAACAAAGACAAGTGATGAAATGCAGAACTTTCTGCATTCAAGCATTAAAGTATGCTAACTATGGAGAACTGTGATGGATCTTCTGAACATGCTTTAATAAAAGACCGTAAGTAAGACTAATGAAAGCTAGGCAAGAAAAAAATGTACTTTTTCTTATGCTTGAAAAAAATCCTCATCTACAGAGAATATGCTTATATAAATTGTAAAGGAATTACATGTGGCACTGCATTGTTCATAGAAAAAGAAAATTGTGTGATTTAAATTTTGATGTTTTCAAGAGCCCCCCGCAGCAGGTGTGGGTTATGAAAAAGGCTGTCTCTAGCATAAGTTGTGAGGATTACTTGGAAGGCATGAAATTATGGTCTCAGTAAGCACAGACTTATTTCTAAGCATCTTATCTTTAAGAAGAACCAGAAACTTCTATTATGACAGTTTTATATATTATTTTTTATGACTAGTCTTTTTTCATGGGCTAGGATTTGAGCTTCTGAGGAATAAGAGAAACCTGAAGGACTCCCCTTGAGATGGCCAGCTCATGCCCATTGCTTAAAGCCAGGTGCTGGATTGGCATTATATGCAACCATCAACACATAAGAAGTTGAAAAATTGCTTTGAACTGATGCTCAGGTCTTTTTTTTTTTTTCATCTTTTAAGTTCAGGGGTACATGCACAGGTTTGTTATATAGGTAAACATGTGTCATGGGGGTTTGTTGCACAGATTATTTCATGACCCAGTTATTCAGCTTAGTACCCATTAGTTATTTTTCCTGATATTCTCCTTCCTTCTACCCTTCACACTCTGATAGGTCCCAGGATGTGTTGTTCCCCTCTATGTGATCATGTGTTCTCATCATTTTAGCTCCCACTCATAAGTGACAAGATATGGTATTTGGTTTTCTGTTCCTCTGTTAGTTTGCTAAAAATAAGGGCCTCCAGCTCCATCCATGTCCCCGCAAAGGACATAATATCAATCCTTTTTGTGGATGCATAGTATTCCATGGTATATATGTACCGCATTTTCTTTATGCAGTCTACCATTGATGGCAGGTGGGTTGATTCCTTGTCATTTGTATTGTGTATAGTGCTGCAATGAATGTACATGTGCATGTGTGTTTGTAATAGAATGGTTTATATTTCTTTGGAAGTATACCCAAATGCGATTGCTGGATCTAATGATAGTTCTGTCTTTAGGTCTTTGAGGAATTTCCACATTGTTTTCCACAGTGATTGAACTAATTTATACTGCCACCAACGGCACAAGTGTTTCTTTTTCCCCACAACCTCACCAGCATCTGTTATTTTGACTTTTTGGTAAGAGCCATTCTGGCTGGTGTTAGATGATATCTCATTGTGGTTTTGATTTGCTTTTCTTTAATGATCAGTGATATTGAGCTTTTTTTCAAATGATTGTTGGATGCATGCATGTTTTCCTTTGAAAAATGTTTGTTCATGTCCTTTGCCCACTTTTTAATGGGTTTTTTTTTTCTTATAAATTTGTTTGTTTCTTATAGATGCTGGATATTAGACATTTGTCAGATGCATAGTTTGCAAAAATTTTCTCTTTCTGTATGTTGTCTGTTTACTCTGTTGACAGTTTCTTTTGCAGTACAGAAGCTCTTTAGTTTAATTAGATTCAATTTGTTAATTTTTGCTTTTGTTGCAATTGCTTTTGGCATTTTCTTCATGAAATCTTTGCCCATGACTATGTCCTGAATGGTATTGCCTAGGTTGTCTCCCAGGGTTTTTGTAGTTTTGGGTTTTACATTCAAGTCTTTAATCCACTGTGAGTTAATATTTGTGTATGGTATAAGGAAAGGGTAGAGTTTTAATCCTCGGCATGTGGCTGATCAGCTATTCCAGCACCATTTATTGAATAGGGAATCCTTTCCCCATTGCTTGTTTTTGTCCGTTGTTTCAAAGATCAGATAGTTGTAGGTGTGTGACCTTATTTCTGTGTTCTCTATTCTGTTCCATTGGTCTATGTGTCTGTTTTTGTACCAGCACCATGCTGTTTTAGTTACTGTAGCGCTGTAGTATAGTTTGAAGTTAGGCAAAGTGATGGCTCTGGCTTTCTTCTTTTTACTTAGGATTGCCTTGGTTATACAGGCTCTTTTATGACTTTTAAAATAGTTTTCTCTAGTTCTATGAAGAATGTTGATACTGGCTTATCAGAAAGAGCATCGAATCTATAAATTGCTTTGGGTAGTATGACCATTTTAATGACACTGATTTTTCCTATCCATGAGCATTGAATGTTTTTCCATTTGTTTTTGTCATCTATGATTTCTTTGAGTAGTGGTTTGAGTTCTCCTTGTAGAGGTCTTTCACCTCTCTAGTTAGCTGTGTTCCTATTTTCTTTTTGTGATGCCCAGGTCTTTAGTAGTTGCAAGCTGAAAGTCCAAAGAAACAAGAAGATATGGCCACAATTTCTCAGAAGTAATCTTGAATAAAGGCCATTACTGGCTTTATGGCTTGATCTATAGTATTTTTGGTATTATCATGGGTCCATTATTCTGAAAAGCACACCTTCAGCCTGGTTCTGCATCAGTAGCCCAAACCCTGGGTAGAGATAACCATAAAACCAGCCTCATGGAAGGGAGGGAAGAACAACAAAAGGAAAGAGTGAACATATATTAAGCAAACAAACAATAACAAAGACACTCTCACTCAAAATGAGGCTAAAAATGAAGATCCCCAAAGTAAAAAAGGCAGCCAATACAATAATTTAATTAGATGTTGAAATTAGATTAATAATTTCAATTAGATGTTGCAATTAATCCAGATGAAATTAATATTATGACTATGTTCCTGAAAAAAGTTTAACTATTTTGAAGACATTCAAAGGCCTAAATGAAAATATCATTTCATTAAAAAAGAATGAGAAAGCTTGAAACAAGGAAGAAAAGGAGAAAGAGCAATGTGTATGAGAAATATCATTATTGAAATAAAAATGCAGTCAGCCAAGTAGATTCTGACCAGAGTATAGAATGAAATTGCCCATAATGTTTCCAGATGTATGGATGCAAACTGTAAAAAAGAAGAGATAAGACATGAAAGGTAGATTGAGAAATTCTGTATTAGGTTTAGAAGACTTTTATGTCTCATGGTTTCTACAGGTCAGGATTTTAGCTTGGTGGTTTTGGCTCAGGGTTTACTATGATGTTGTAGTGCAGGTATTAGTTGAAAATGCAGCCATCTGAAGGATTGACTAGAAGTAGAGAAGGCACTTCTAAGCTCATGAAGCTAGTTGTTAGCTTCACAGCCTTTTAAAATGGGAAGCTATTGGAGGTTTTTGAGCAGAAGTGTTGATTTACACAGTTTTAACTGGATTACATTAGTTGTTGTTTGAGAATCATTTGAAAGTAAGCAAGGGCAGATATAAGTTAATTAGAAGGCCATTGAAATAAACTAGGTAGGATGTGATAGTTAATGGCTCAGGGGAGCAGTGTAAGGTGTTAAGAAATGCTCAGGTCTAAATATGTGTTGGCAATACAGCCAACAAGTTTTATTGATACATTGGACCTGGAATTTTAAAGAGTTGCTTCTACAACAATAGAATTACATCTTTGTCAAAAATTTTGGATTTTTAGATAGTTTGGTGTGTGTGTGTACCATTAATGCATTTTTAATTTTTATATAGTTGATTTGACCCATTTCCTTCTTCGTGGTTTTTGGGTTATGTGTGCTTTCTAGAAATTACACTTTGAATTACACAAAATATTTTCTTTCTTTTATCCACTGAGTGTATATTAAGGTATTGAGAGTGAATTGGGCTCTTATTTTTTATCCCCCTTTTAATGGCCATCCCAGCTATCCACTGAATAATCAAATTTTGTACAATTAAATGCGATTTGTAAAAACAGAATAAAATGTAATTTTACTCTACTTTATTTGTTGAGATTGCATTAAATCTACAGATAAACACAGGGGTATTTTACATTTATCTATTCAAGTCTTTGTCACTGTCTTTCACAAAATAACACCTTCATTATTTTTAGGTATTGCATTTTTTCTCTTGCTGTAGTGAGATCTATACAGATATACATTTTTAGCAGTTTTATTTTGGTAAAAATTAAAATATAAAACATAAAATTTGTTATCCATCTTAAATGTACAGTTTTATGAATTTTAGTAAATTGATACATTTCAATTCATAGTCAATGATTACCCAAAAAAGTGTCCTTATGTTCATTTGCAATCAATTCCTGTTCCTCCTTCCAGCTGCAGAAACCACTGCTGTTTTCTAAATGGAAGTAGAAAATGTATAATCTTTTGTTCTTGATTACATGTCAGCTATTAATTTTACTGTTTTTTTTAAGACGCAGCTCCAGTGCTTATTATGTTGTTATATGTAGTATAAATCAGCTTAAGTCCATTAATCTTTTATCTTTACAATTGCTTTCTTCTATTTTACTATATTTTGTTATATTTCAAATTTATTAAAGTGAGCTATGAGTTTATTTGCTATTATTATTTCTTGCATAGTAATTAAGTGTTTAGGGTTAGGAATATCTTGAGCTCCAGTTAATCACATTCCATAGGTTCTAACATGTACATCACCCCTATTTTATTTTCTAAACTTTCTACATTTTGGTTTATCTCTTTGGCCCATATTTTTTAAGAGAAAACTTTAAATTTTCAGCTGGTCAAGGTGTTGTCCCTTTTTTTCTAAAAACATTAATTTATAGCTTTTCTCTTTTTTTTTAACGATTAAAATGAGTGTGGCCTTTACTATTTCTACCTTTTAAAAATTTAGTTCACTTTCTGGTTCATTTTTATAAACATTTATTAGTCCCTGGATGAGACATTATATATTCTGTTGAGTGCAATGCTTATATGTAAATATATTAGCATTATATGATTAAGTATATAATTTATATGCTCAATACATAAAAGTCATTTAAGGCGCTGAGAAAAATGATGATTTATGGGAATCACTCCCAGAAAACCTGATATCATAGGCCAGAGTGCAGTCTTGAAATATATTTTATTTTACAAGAATCCTAGGAAAGTTTGCTGCAAGTGGTCTTTGGTCCACACTTTAAAAAAGTCTTCTCCATATTGTTACTTATTTTGATCAGGTACTTAATTTTCTATGAGAATTAAAAGTTCCTTAATGTTATTGTACTTTCTGTTTTATTTTTGGGAGGATTACATTTTGAAAAATTACATTTTACTATTTAATACATCAAAATTAAAATACAACAATAATAAGTTTACATTTTATTGTTATCAGTTGTCCTTTGTTATCTCAAATTTTTTTGAAACACTGGTTGATATAAATATCCATCTTCTAGTTTCCCTGTGTGTTTCTATGTGTGTATTTTCCCAGTATAATTCTTCTGTTTTATTTCCACTCTTTAAATGACTTTGATGCACATGTATTTCTTATGGACAGATATGTGTGTGTGTGTGTGTGTGTGTGTGTGTGTGTGTGTCTGTGTGTGTTTGTGTTTTACCCAGTCTGACAATGTTTTCCCTTTAATAATTCAGTTTTTTTCTCATTTTCATTATGACAGGTATGTGCAGTCTTGGGCTGTCATTGTATATTGGAAAAATGAGACTTTGTGTTGGCTTTAGATTAGAAACTGTCGGAAATACTTCTGTTTAATTCAAGCTTGTCATAAGCAGCTGCAGCCGGGATTGGTCATTATAAAGCCTATCTAAACCACCAGAAGTTACACTGAGATTTTATAGTGTGTATCAAATAGGACTTAATCCAAGGTGAGAAAAGAGAGGAGATAAAAGAAAACTTCCAGTGAATTCTCTTGCATTTGAAATGTATGCATACAATTATGAATTATAAAAATACTAGCTAAGTTTATAAAATTATCTAAAATGTCTTTCACAAATCTTGAGACCCATATACTTAGAGTACCACTTTCATTTTTTAACCTTACAGAGGTACATAATATCTAATAAACTGATTCTATTTAAAGTATATAACTTGATAAATTTTGATGTATGAATACACACCTGAAACCATAACCACAATCAAATTAATGAATATATCCATTGCCCTCAAGAATCTCCTCAAGCCCCTTTGTAAATTGTCCCTCTGTGTCCACTTCCCTGATATCTTCAAGCAAACACTGCCGTACTTTCTCGAACTATGAATTACTTTGCATTTTCTAGAATTTTAAATAAATGAAGTCATACAGAAGAAGCTACTCTTATGTCTGTCTTCTGTCAGTTAGCACCTAATTATTTTGAGATTCATTTATGTTCTTGGATGTACTGACTGTTCATTCCTTTTGGTGAGTTCTTTTCTAAGTATATACTACAATTTGTTTATTCATTCACCTGTTGATGGGTTGTTTCTGATCTTTGGCTATTGCAAATAGAATTCGCTATGAACATTTGTGTACAAGTCTTTGTTGTGAACTACAAAGTAGTTGTTTGCTCAACTACTACTCTTAGATAAACATCTAGGGGTGGAATGGATGAGTCATATGGTAGGTGCATGTTTATTTTAAGAGTCATATGGTAGGTGTATGTTTATTTTAAGAAACTGCAAAACTGTTTTCCAAAGAGGATGTACCATTTTATATTCCAACAAAAAATGTGTGAGAGTTCTAGTTGTTCTATGTATTTGCTAATATTTGGTTTAATCAAGTTTTTGAATTCTAGCCATTCTAATGAGTGGTATCTCACTGTGAATTTAATTTAAATATCCCCAATAACTAATGAAGTTGATCCTTTTCTCAGGTGCTTAATTATTATTCATATGTTATCTTTGATGAAGCATTTGTTTTACAATTTTTTCAGTTTTAATAGCTTTAAAGGTACAAGTGGTTTTCAGTTTATGGATGAATTTTATGGTGGTGAAGTCTAGGATTTTACTGTACTCATCACCTGAGAAGTGTACATTGTACCCAGTAGGTAATTTTTCATCCCTCATCCTGCTCCAGTTTTCCCTGGTTCTGAAACTCCAGTGTCCATTATATCATGCTGTGTGCCATTGTGTGCCATAGCTTAGCTCCCACTTATAATGTGAGAATATGTACAATTTATTTTTGATTTCTGAGTCACTACACTTGGAATAATGCCCTCCAGTTCCATACAAGTTGCTGCAAAATACATTATTTTTTTCTTTTTTAATGGTAGAGTAGTATTCCATGGTGTATATATACAACATTGTCTTTATCAGCTCATCAGTTGATGGGCACTTAGGTTAATTCCATATCTTTGCAATTATTAACTATGCTGCTATAAACATGTGCATGTAGGTGTCTTTTTGATATAGTGACTTTTTTTCCCCTTTGTGTAGATACCCAGTAGTGACATTTTTCAGTTCTTTAAGAAATCTCCTTACTGTTTTCCATAGAGGTTTTATTAATTTACATTCCCACCACCAGTGTATAAGCATTCCTTTTCCACCATATCTGTGCCAATATCTATTGTTTTTTTGACTTTAGTAATGACCATTCTTCTGGGGTAAGGAGGTATCTCATTGTTATTTTAATTTGTATTTCCTTGATGATTAGTGATGTTGAACCTTTTTTTCATACGTTTGTTGGCCATTTGTATATCTTCTTTTGAGAAATGCCTATTCATGCCCTTTGCCCACTTTTTTTTTTCTTTTTTTTTTTT
>NW_016107509.1:460361-569082 GCF_001604975.1 Cebus imitator | reverse complement strand
GCCCGGCCCCTTTGCCCACTTTTTAATGGGATTATTTGTTTTTTCTTGCTGATTTGTTTGAGTTCTTTGTAGATTCTGGATATTCGTCTTTTGCTGCATGCATAATTTGCAAATATTTTCTTCCATTCTGTAGATTGTCTTTTTACCCTGATTATTCCTTTTGCTTTATAGAATCCCTTTGGCTTAATTTGATCTTATTTATTTATTTTTGTTTTTCTTGCATTTGCTTTTGGAGTCTTAGTCATAAGACCAATGTCCCAAAGAGTTTATCTTAGGTTTTTTTTTTCTTCTAGAAGTTTTATGGTTTATTGTCTAGGATTTAAGTCTTTAATCCACCTTGAGTTAATTTTTTTATATGGTGAGAGATAGGGATCCAGTTTCATTCTTCTTTGTGTGGCTAATTTTCCCAGCCCCACTTATTAAATAGGGTGTCTTTCCCCAATTTATGTTTTTGTATGGTTTGTCAAAGATCAGTTGGTTGTAAGTATTTGGCTTACTTTCTGGCTTTTCTAATACATTCCATTGGTTTATGTATCTACTTTAATACCACTAACATTCTGTTTGCTTACTATAGACTTGTAGCATAGTTAGAAGTCAAGTAATGTGATCCCTCCAGATTTACTCTTTTTCCTTAAGATTACTTTGGCTATTCAGGCTCTTTTCTGGTTCCATGTGAATTTTAGGACTTTTTTTTTCTAATTCAGTGAAAAATAATGTTGGTATTTTGATAGGAATTACTTTGAATCTACAGATTCCTTTGGGCAGTATGGTCACTTTCATGATACTGATTCTTCCAATCCATGAATATGGGATGTATTTCTATTTATTTGTGCCATCTATGATTTCTTTCAGCAGTGTTTGGAGTTCTTGTGGACATCTTTCATCTTCTTGGTTAAGTATATTCCTATGTATTTTTTTCAACTATATAAAAGGGATGGCATTTTAAATTTGATTCTCAGCTTGGTTGTTGTTGATGTATAGTAGTGCTACTGATTTCTGTACATTGATTTTGTAATCTGAGACTTTACCAAATTCGTTTATTAGATCCAGGAGATTTTTTAAGGGGTCCTTGCGGGTTTCTTAGGGGTAAATTTATATCATTGGCAAACAGAGATAGTTTGACTTCCACTTTTCCAATTGGATGTCCTTTATTTCTTTCTTTTGCATAATTGTTCTGGCTAGGACTTCTAGTACTATGTTGAATAGAATTGGTGAAGCTGGTCATCCTTGTCTTGTTCCAATTCTTAAGGGGAATGCTTTTAACTTTTCCTCATTTATTATGATGTTGGCTGTACTTTTGTCATTTATGGCTTTTATTATTTTGAGGCAAGTTCCTTCTATGGCTAGTTTTTTGAGGGTTTTTAATCATAAAGTGGTGCCAAATTTTATCAAACACTTTTTCTGCACCTATTGAGATAATCATATGGTATTTTTTTCAGTTCTTCTTATGTGATGAATTATATTTATTGACTTGCTTATGTTGAATCATGCCAGCTTCCCTGGAATAAAACTCACTTGATCATGGTGAATTTCTTTTTAATGTGCTCTTGGATTCAGTTTGCTAGTATTTCATTGACAATTTTTGCATCTATATTCATTAGGGATGTTGGTTTGTAGTTTCATTTTTTTTGTAATGTTCATTCCTGGCTTTGGTATCAGGTTAAGACTTGCTTTGTAGAATAATTTAGGGAGTATTCCCTCCTCCTCAATCTTTTGGAATAGTTTTGGTATAATTGGTACCAATTATTCTTTGAATGTCTGATCAAATTTATCTGTGAATCCATCTGGCCCTGGGATTTGTTGTTGTTGTTGGCAGTTTTAAAATTACTGATTCAACCTTACTGCTTGTTATTGGTCTTTTCAGAATTTCTATTTATTCCTGATTCAACCTAGGGGAGTTTTATATTTCCAGGACTTATTCATGTCCTCTAGCTTTTTTTAGTTTGTGTGAATAGAGTTGTTCATAGTAGTCTCAAATGATCTTTTGTATTTTTGTGGTGTACAATGTAGTATTTTCATTTCCATATCTAACTGAGCTCATTTGAATCTTCTCTTTTCTTGTTTAATATAAGTAGTGGTCTATCGATTTTGTTTATCTTTTCCCAGAACTAGCTTTTTGCTTCATTGATCTTTTGTGTCATTTTGGTTTCAGTTTTATTTAGCCCTGCTCTGATCTTTCTTATTTCTTTTCTTTTGCTAGATTTGAGTTTTGAAAACTTTTAAAATTTCCATTTTGATTTTATTATTAACGTCAAAACCACTCAGGAGTGGATTATTTAATTTCCTTGTATTTGCATAGTTTTGAGAGTTCCTTTTGATATTGATTTCTAGTTTTACGCTGTTGTCGTCTGAGAAGGTACTTGACATTATTTCAACTTTTACAAATTTATTGAGACTTGTTTTGTGGCCTAGCATATGATTTATCATGGCAAATGTTTCATGTGGTGATGAGAGTAATGTATATTCTGCAGTTCTTGAGAAGAATGTTTTGTAAGTATCTGTTAGCTTCATTTATTCTAGAGTGCAGTTTAAATCCAGTGTTTCTTTGTTGATGTTCTGCCTCAATAATCTGTCTAGTGCCATCTGAGGAGTATTAAAGTCCCACATTATTGCTGTGGTGCTGTCTCTTTCTACAGGTCTAGTAGTAATTGCTTTATGAATCTGGGAACTCTGGGGTTAGGTACATACATATTTAGAATTGTTATATCTTCTTGTTGAATTGTTCCTTTTATCATTATATAATGACCTTTGTTTTTTTTTAATTATTGTTTCAAAATCTGTTTTATCTGATATGAGAATAGCTACCCCTGCCTGTTTTTGGTTTCCATTTGTATAAAATATCTTCTCCCACTTCTTTATACCTTGAATCTATAAGAATCCTTACCTATTAGGTGTGTTTCCTGAGGACAGCAGATATTTCATTTGTGCTAATTTATCCATTATGTCAATGTGTATATTTATAACTGGAGCATTTAGACCATTTACATTCATTGTTAACAATAAGATGTGAGGTACTATTCCAGCCATCATATTAATAGTTTCCTAGTGACTTTGTTTTCTTCATTGTGTTACTGTTTGATAAGCCATGTGAATTGTATGCCTTTAGGTGTTTCTATTCTGATACATATCAACCTTTTATTTCAAGATTTGGAACTCCTTTTAGCACTTCTGTAGGGCTGGCCTAGGATGGACAAATTCTCTCAGCATTTACTTGTCTGAGAATGACCTTATTTCTTTTTTATTTACAAAACTTAGTTTTGCTGAATACAAAATTCTTGGCTGCAGTTATTCTATTTAAGGTGTATAAAGATAGAATCTCAATTTCTTATGGCTTATAAGGTTTCTGTGGAGAAACCTGCTGTGAGTCTGATAGGTTTTCCTTTATAGGTTACCTGATGTGTTTGTCTCACTGCTCTTAGAATTCTTTCCTTCATGTTGACTTTAGTCATATAGTCTGATGACTGTATGCTTTGGTGATGTCATTTTTGCAATGAGTCTTTCAAGAGTTCTTTGACCTCCTTTTATTTGTATGCCCAAATCTCTAGCAAGGTGAGAGAAGTTTTCTTCAGTTATTCCCCCAAATAGGTTTTCCAGAATTTTTGCTTTTTCTTCTCCCTCAGGAACACTTATAATTCTTAGGTTTGTCATTTTATATAATCTCATATTTCTTGGAGACTTTGTTCTTGTTTTTCTTTTTTCTTTATTTTTTTTTCTGGCTGGGTTAATTCAAAAGCCTTGTCTTTGAGCTCTGAAATTCTTTCTTCTACTTGGTGTAGTCTATTGTTAAATTTTTCCACTGCATTTTGTAGTTCCCCAAGTGTGTCTTTCATTTCCAGGTGTTCTTATTTGTTTTCTTTAAAATATTAACCTCTTTATACATTTTTTCAAAAAAAAATTTTTATTTTTCATCTTTCTCTTATATCTTTTTGAATAACTTAATAATCAATCTTTTAAATTCATTATCTGTTATTTCAAAGGTTCCATCTTTGCTTGTATCCATTGCTGGAGAGTTAGTGTGATTTTTGGGCTGTTATAAAACCCTAATTTTTCATATTGCCAGAATTACTTTTCTAGTTTGTTGTCATTTGGGTAAATTATTTATTCTAAGTATTTTTGAGTTTATTTTTTATTCAACTGGATTAAAAAAAATTTCCCCCTTGAGGATGTGACTTTAATGTTTACTGTCAATTATCTTTGACTCTGAGTCCTTTCAATGGTGAAGAATCTGCATGAGTTCCTTTGTGATATGGTTCAGTTCTGTGGCCCCATCCAAGTGTCATGTCAAAGAATTATAATACCATGTGTTGGAAGTGGTGCCTATTGGGAGGTGATTGGATCGTGGGGGCAGTTTCTAATGGTTTAACACCACCCCTTTAGTGCTGTCTTGTGATAGAGTTCTCATGAGATCTGACTGTTTAAAAGCATGTGGTACCTCCCCTCCAGCTTTCTCCTGCTCCAGTCATATAAGATGTGCCTGCTTCCCCTTTGCCTTCTGCCATGACTATAAATTTCCTGTGGCCTCCTTAGCCATGCTTCCTATAGAACCTACAGAACCATGAGCCAATTAAACATCTTTTCTTTATAAATTACCCAGTCTCAGATATTTCTTTATAGCAGTGTGAGAACAGACTAATACACTTAGTTATAGAGAATCTTTGTGTGATGATTTTCTCAGATTCTATAGTAGTAGGTATGGGAGCATGTTCACTGTTTCCTTTGGGAGTGAATGGCAGAGATCTCATGAAGGTTATGGCATTTAGCTTAGCTAAAAAACAGCTGTGGCTAAAGCAGGTGGGTAAATGCTATACCTCAATGGTGGGCAGAGGTCTCAGCTTTGACAGAGGTGGCTAGGGAAGCTCTTAGTGAAATGCACTGAGGTGTTTTCAGGGGCTAGCACAGATCTCCCAGGCCAGCAGGAAAGTGATCCACCTCCCAGGCACACTCCAGACCTAGTGTTTTTGCTCTTCAGATCAGACAGGCACCTCCTTTCATCTGCAGGAATGTTGATGTTCCATGCAAGAGAAATTGTAACTCTAACTCTCACGCAAGCCTGGACCCTCGTCGGGCACTCCTCCTGTGGTTATGTAGTTACCCTGAAGTATTCCAAAAAGGCTGTCTACAGATGCACCCATGCCAAGCTCTCTGGGAGAAGCCCCAGCTGTGTCTGTAGTGGTGGGGAAGGGGGAGAAAAAGTCTTCTCTAAGACCCTTCATGAGCACAAGGAATACCTGACAATTGAGGAAAAGTTGCAGATTTTCCTCACTGAGCACAACATTGGACCTATGCCTCTTCTGAAAAAACTTCTCATAAGTGGAAAGTTCCTGCACTCAAGGCCTGCAGTCTGGTATTTTTGTCCATAGGATGTTCCCTTAATGTGTTGCCCTCATCTTTCCCCTAGGAGTAGCTATCCCTGAGGACCAGCCTATTATTAACCTGCTGCCCCTCTGGGTCTAGCCATCTGGTGGGGCTGCAACAGTCTAGGCTGGTACTGGGGAATGTCTGTAAAGGATCCAGTGATGTGACCTGTCCTCTAGGCTCCCAGCACAAGCCCTGATGAAGGCAGGATAGGAATGATGTAGACACTGAGATTTCCTTTGTTATAAATAGCCTTGCTGTGTTGGCTTTCTTAAATGCCAGCTGTAGTTGTAATGTATTGGGCATGTGGTCAGACTCAAGACCTCCTGGTTAGCCAGGGTGATGCAAGCAATGCTGACAGCTGAGGTTGTACAAAAGTTTTCTCTTTCCTGAGTGCTGTATTATTGTGTTTGCAGATAATGTATAGGCTGTGCAAGTTGGCCTCCAGCCAATATGTGGCACTTGCAAAAGAGCACCAGCTGTGGTGAGAATGGTGGAATCTGTGCTTACCTTATGTTACCCAGGGGAGGTGATCTGGTGTTTCAGGCAGTGGGAGGGGCTGTGGAGGTCCCAAATGTTCCTGTTCATTGTGTTATGCTACCAGGGTAGGTGGAGGGTGAAAACCAGTGGGATCTGTGTGAGCCAAGTTTGTGCCTTGGCTCCCCACATGTGTGGACAAGTAGTGGCCCCAATGGAGATCAGAGAGCAGTTCCCTTTACACTGGGGTAACAATCCAGGGAGGAGTGCAGCTGCCTTTGTGGCACAAAAGAATCTACATGGGGAGTAGGGAATGGCACACAGCAGTAAGCCCCACTCAGCTCCCACACACTTGGCAAGGCTGGTCTCATACCCATAGTGTTAGCTGCTAACAGCAGGTTCCTGGGTTCCAGGCAGCCTGTGTTCATAACTCAAAACTGCCCCAGGCTGTAAGCCTTCCTGAAGGAGACAGAAACCATGGCTCTCAGGCCATGCCTCTATTTGTTTGCCCATGAAGCAAGGGTATCCAGCTCCTGAGCTTATGGCTGCAGCACGTGTCCCTCTTATCCCTCAGTTCTGGCCCATGGGGCTTATCTCCACTCAAGGTTATATTTCAAATCCCAGTTGGGGGCTTCTTCAACCTGTGACCACCAAGTGTGATTTCTGCAAGATCCCCTGTGAAGTAGGATCAGTAATGGCTTCCTTCCATCCCTGATGGAGTCCAGGAGTGCATGCAAAGCACATCTCAACGCCCCTCCTTCTTGTATACTCCCCACCACTCCCTACATCAGCTCCTGCGCTGGGGAGAGTCAAGGCCTTCCCATGGCCTAGATTGCTTGGCTCCCCTATTCAAGTGTATGTCATATTGGCAGTGTCTCCCCCTCTCATGCTCTGGAGACTCACTGTTTTCAGTTTAGTTTAGCATGTCGGCTGTTGTCGGCCATTTGTTTCAAAGGGTCTGTGTTTTCTTTCAGTTTTCTGTTAAGTTTCTGTGCTGCTTCTTGGAAAAAAGTTCACAGGTGAATCTCTACTCACTATTTTGTTTTTCCAAACGGGACAGGCATGCTAACATTGCCTCCCATCTGCCATCATCTGTTTAAAATCTTTTGCCCATACTTTATAGTTAGGTATTTTGTTTCTTCTAAGCTGTAAAAGTTATTTATATATTCTAGATACAGGTCTTTTGTTGCATACATGTTGTACAAATATTTTCTCCCATTCTGTGTCTTTTCATTTTTTTGACTGTATCTGTTGAAGTACATTGTTAATTTTAATGAAATACATTTTATGGATATTTTCCTTTTAAAATTTATACTTTTGTGTCATATTTAAGAAATCTTTGCCAAGCCTGAGGTAAGATTTTCTCCCATGTCTTTTTCTAGAAATTTTATAGTTTTAGCATTTATATTTAAATCTATGATATATTTTTAGGTAAATTTTGTGTGTGAGGTGTGACATTAGAATCCATACAAACTACAGTTCTTGCCAAATGGATAGAAATTTTGTCTTTTTCTATTCAATTCAGGAACATGTTGTATCACTTTATTTAAATAGTTTAAAATTTTTGTTAGCAGTGTTTTTTAAAAAATTTCAGCATACAAGTCTTAATGCATCTTTTGTAAAATTCACCCATAAGTAGCTTATAGTTTTGATGTTTTTGTAAGTGGGCTTGTTTAACTTAAATTTCTAACTGTTTGTTGCTAGCATATAGAAATACATTGGATCTAGGGTCTTCTGGCATGACTAAAAGGAAAGGAAAACAAAAGAAATACATTCAATATTTATACACTGCTCTTACATCCTGAAACTTTAATAAATTGACTTATTAAATCTAGTAGCTTCTTTTTAGATTATATTTAATTTTGTACATAAACTTAACATGTTGTATCAAAGTCAGTTTACTCCTTTCTAACCTGGCCGTCTCTTTTTCTTGTCTGACTGCACAGCCAGAAACTCCAGTAGAATACTGGCTAGAAATGGTAAGAGTCCTTGACTTATCTTGTTCATGGTCACAGGGGGAAAGCGTTCAATCTACTACCATTAATTATGACATCAACTGTTAGTCATTTGTCAAGTTGAGGAAATTCCTTTATATTCCTAGTTTTCTAAAAGAGTTTGTGAAGTTATGAATTTATGAGGTATGAATATTTTATTTTCTCTAGTGCTGTTTTTTCATGTATCTATAAAGATGATTAAACAGTTTTTATTTATGTTAGTTTATATGGTAGGTTATATTGGTTGATTTTCTTTTCTTTATGTATATTTTTTAAAAATTTAAAATGCAGCCATGCTTGGAACATTGGTTGATTTTATAATGTTAAATTAACTCTGCATTTCTGGGTATACCTCATTTGGTCATGAGGGATTATTATTTTTATATTTTGTTGGATTATTTTTTAAAATAGGTGTCTTCATTTATTTGTGGCTACTTATTTTATTTCATCAGTGCTTCATAGTTTTCAATGTACAATTGTTTCACCTCCTTGGTTAAGATTATTCATAAGTATTTTTTGATGCTGTTGTGCAGAGCTTATAGCTTGCAGTGAACACCAAGAATGAAGTACTCAGACAGTTCCAGCTGAGCGGACTAGTGGGTAGATCTTCCGAGAGAGTCTGTCCCAGCATCCGTCCATGAAGTATTTGTTGAAAGGGCTTGTATTAACCACAAACATCCACTAGATGGTCATTTGAGCTGGGTTACTGAGGCACCTGTGACCTTGTACACACTCAAACTGCGTTCTCAGGAGGCTGTGTTCAGCATTCCTTATCGCACCACACACTCCACTCCCTGTCCTGTTTTCGGGGTCAAGGAGTTTCATTCCCATGCTCAAATAATATACAGAGTGCCTCAGTAATTTTCCAAGCCCTGACCTCAAATGCCTTGTACATAGCTTGAGTAGCTTGCCATATCTCCCCTTGTTTAATTCTTAGAGCATGCTGGTCATCCAATACAAGGTAAGCTTCTGGTGTTCTTCCCTGGTCATAGATGCATCACTGGTGGCAGCACAGAGCCATCTGCAAATACCTAGCAAATAGATACAAAAAAGAATGAGCATAGCAGCCAATCATCCAAATGTGTATGTTTAACCTAGACAACCAAGTGTTTGGGTTTAAAATTGAAAGCCTTCTTGTAATTGCTGAAGGGTACTTGTTTGTAATTGCTGCAGCCATTCTTCAAGTTGTTTCTTTAATTCACACTCAAGAGTGAAAATTTGCGAAGGCAAATTGTCATGATAATCTTCTGGCAGATGTACTTTTCTAATTAATTTCAAGGTGGAATCTCTTTCCCAATTCCAGGTTAAATTTACAGGGAGCCACAATTCTGCTCGCTGTATTAAGATCATGACATAGGTTATATTTAACTGTATAACATTTTGATGAGACAAGCGGGTAGCATAGCAGCTACTGGAAGAGACTTTAATACTATAAAAGGATTCATTCTGCTCTATGTTAGGAACACTTTGTTCAAACAGAAGTACATAAGCGTGTGAAGTACAAATCAAGACTGTATCAGTAACATTATTCTGCAAAAAGAAAGTATAGCTGCCACCACTAGTAATGTACTCACATGTTAAAGAACCCATTGAAAATAAAAAGTCCTAATCTCCAAATTAGGGTATGAGCAGGGCTTAAAGCTTGTTTCCCTTTTAGTTGTAATATTGGTCCTTAAAGCTCATACTCTGACCAGGTGATAGAACTATTGGAGGGACTCCCAAATCCAATAGCCTGATTTGCAGACATAAACATGGGGACCCCAACCAAGTAAGGTTCCATTATTAAACAGAGGCCCTTGGTGTGGCACAGGTTGTCTGCACAGAGGCTAACAGATGGCCTCAAACTTATGTCTTCAGTCCCTACTCAGATATCATATAGGAAAATCAGGCACTTGTGTAGCTTCACTAGACAACTCAGTAAGATTAGTAGTAACTGCAGAAATAAAGGTTAAATTTGCAAGCTTAGCATCCCTTTTTGGGCTGATAGTAAAGAGACTCCTGAGGAATGAGAGTAACACACTTGTCATGTGCTATTGTGGAAAAACTGAGAGGGATTTCTACACAATAAAGCCAAGGAGTCATTAAGTTTAATCCATCTCAAATCTTCAATTAAGGGGTAAGACAAAGGCATCTATTGACCATCTGTCCAAGAAGTATCATTAGATGACAAAGCAGGTCAGCATCCCACCATGTAATAACATTACAAACAGGGGGACTCAGAGCATGACTCCAATAAACATGTTCTTGAGCTGATTCCACTTTGCAAAGGACAAGAATTATCAGCCACCCTAATATCCGTGTCTGTCTTATTTTCTCAGAAGTTTCCCCAATTATCACCAGATACAAAAGAGGCTGGTTCTCTGCAGTTGCAGGGGCTTCCATGGTGGCTAGCTGGATAGTTGCTTGTTGATCCAGTCTCTTTAGCTGTCCTCAAGTAATGTCAGGTACTTTCTGAGTCATCACCGTTATTGCTGGTTGATTCTCCAATGACAGGTCCTGTTCTTGAGGAGAGAGCCCGATATTTCCCTTTTTTTGTTTATTAAGATACACTTTAAGAGTTTGATGAGATCTTTTAACAATGGCCTAACCAGTTGAGTTATAAGAGATGCTAGTTTTATGTTGTATGTGCCAAAGTTGCAATGCATATGCAAAGTGAGCTCTAAGATAGTAAGGTCATTATTAGTATTTATAGTTTGTGGAAGGTCTAAAGTTATAATAGATTTAAACAAATGATCAATTGCATCTTTAGTTTTTTTCTCTGGTCTAGAGGGTAACATGTATTAAACCTGTATAAGTGTCCACGGTAATGTGGAGAAACTTAAAACATCCCAAGAGTGGATACTGAGTAACATTAGTTTGCCAGATAGCATTAGGCACCAGATCTTGTTGGTAGGCACCAAGCCCTAAGGAAAAAGAAGAGAGAATGCCATTGGCAATTAGGACAGGTTTTAACAATCATGCAAACTTGAGCAAGTGTCAAATGAAACTGTTGTTTAAGACTTTGGCATTCTGATGAAAAAAAGCATGATCAGCTTGAGCTCACTAAAAAGCAGGAAAGTCTGCAAACCACATTTGTGATTGTACCAGAGCATCAACATGAGTGTTCCTTTCTGATAAGGGACCAGGTAACCTAGAATGACAGCAAATATGTGTGACATAAAAAATGGTGATGACGGGCATAGAGGAACTCCTGCATTGCAAGAAACAAAGCTAGTAGAGATTCATTAGTAATGCCTTTCACATGTGCAAGATTTAAATAAGTAATACAATACTATAGGCCACATAAGCAAAATCACTAACTATATTTATGTCTTGGTGAGGAAAAGCTTGTAAGGCCAGTATTAGGACACCTAACTCCATGTGTTGCATAGTTTTAAAATGTTCCTGGATTTTGTATTGCCAATTTTGGATGGCATCTTGCCACACTATAGCTGCTTTTACTTTTTTTTTTTTTCTGAACCATCTATAAAGACAGTAGTAGCATGAAGAAAGGGCTTAGAGGCAACAATAGACACAAATTTAATAGGCCCAGTTTTTAAAGGTATAGGAGCTTAGAGTTTGGTAAATGGAAGCTGATATTACCAATAAAGTCAGCCATTGCTACTTGCCAATCAAGATTACAAGCTAAGAGAGTATGAAATTGTTCCTTCTTAAAGGTAGGAAAAGAGTAGCAGGGTTATATTTGGACAATTGGACACAACGTCGGCATCCCTTTATAATAAGAGAAGCTATTAAATCTGTAGTCTTTTGTATGTGTTTAGAGGGATTGTGAGACAGGTACATCTTTTGACACAGAAGTGGCAAAAGATAAAGCCTGCCTGCTAAACTAAGACATGGAAGAGATGGATATTTCAAGTGATTTTTACCATATTTTGGACTTTGAAAATTATTAGAATGTGACTGCAAGCTGCCAGCGTAATAAACCTGCATTGAGTTAACTTAAGTGTGTAAAAAAAAAGAAATGCCAAAAAACTTTTTAAAAAAGTCTTTAGGTCCTGGCCGTTTGTCTGCATTAGCCTTTAGCTGGTATGTCTTAGAAGTGAGCTTAGGAAAGTAGGGCTGTGGCTAGTTTCTTCCCATCAGCTCCGTGCTCCTTAGGTAGCGTCTCTTTTTAACAGTCACCACCTGTTGCTGCCCTTATACTATAAGTAGCAGCAGGAGAACCGAGAATGACCAGGTGGTGAAGTTTCTAAGAGCAGAGGCGGGAGGCAAGAGGGTAACAGGCTGGGAGAAGATCACACCGCTCATCCTGCAGGCCAGCTACGCTTGGAGCCAACCCTGTTAGGTAAGGTACTGAAAATATTTTTATTATTTTTACCACCTCCAAGCAGAGAGACTCAGGGGAGGAGCAGACATGCAGCACAGGGTCTGCTTTAAAGTTTCCCAGCCAGAGCGTTTTTAAACATTTTATTAAAAAAGGGAAACAAACATTCATTACTGCAGCGTCTATCTTCTGAAGATGATAGCAGCTGGCAGAGCTTGTCCACCTCAGCCTAGCTGGCATTTAACATAGGACTACAGAAGAGCTCCCCTTATTAGCGGGCTTCTCCCCCAGAGCTCTGCACTCCAGGCTGCTCCACACTCCTCAGCCCACTTTAGGCTGATAAGGTCCAGGGTGCCCATGGACTGTTTCTTAGCCCTTTCCGTAGGGAAAACAAGAAACTGCTTGTCAACTGGGACATGCCAGGGGTGGCAGGGAAGGGCAGAAGTAGGCAAAGCAGCAGCACAGCAAGCAGCACACCACTTTCTGGGCACAGTTACTAAGGCGCGTGACCATGGTGAGGAGGAGCCTCAGGACCGAGCTGGACCTGCTGTAGCCACCTGGGGACTCGGTCTGTGCCTCTTGGCCTCCTCTCTGTCACTGCAAACCCAGGAAGGGGCAACTTGCCTAGACTGTCAGTGGCAGTGAAATGGGCACTCCATGGCATCTTAGCAACTGTCATGCCTTAGGCCTCTGCAGGGAGCAAGAAAGCCAAAGCTATCTGGGATAAACCCAGGAGGCAACATATGACGTTCCCTTATACACCAGGGAAACAGAAAAAAGACAAGGCCAGAAAGGCTGATGCTGGAGTTAGGAAGTGAGAACTTGCATGTTAGGAAGACATCACAATCAGCCACTTTCCTTCACTCCTGGAGGCTCTCCTCCAGCAGGGAAGTTTGTCAAAGGGCTGTGGCCACCCAATCATAGATGTTCACTAACTGGGGTCTTCTTGGGCAGCCTCCAATCTCCTTAAGAGGGATGGGAGGCTCTGTTGTCTGAACGGGTCCCTTCAAAGGTGGAGGAAAAGGCTCCGGTCCATCCTTATCCTCACTAGAAAAAGCTTCTTATTTCCCATAGAAGAGAATGAACTGGGAAGACAACTCTCTCTCCCTGTTGTTCTGGATTCTGTTTTTTCTTCTCCTTTAAATCTCCTGAATCCCCTTCAGGTGGAGAAGATGGGTGGTCTGACACCGCAATCTGGCAGATAAAGAGGCTACAGCACAAAGCGTACCAGTGCCCAGGTGGTCAAAATAGCATCATTAGTAAAATGACCTTGCTTATATCCTCTTTTCAGGCAGTGACCTACCTGCTCTCTTAACTCTAAATCTAAGGTTCCTTGATCAGGAAACCAAGGGCATTCCTGCCAAGTTAAGAGCACAAGCTTGTGCAGAGCTCCAGGCTCTGCAGTGCAGTGAATAGCCTTAAGTAGCTGTTGCACTGTTTAAAAAAATACTTTCTGCTCTTTGGTCATTTCTTGACCCATGATAACCTAGCCCCTGATATTTTACACGTACATCCCACCCTTTTGATGGGAATTTGGAGTGTCTCTTACCAGTATTGCCCCAAATTGAGGAGCTCTCCTCCATGCATAAATTCAAGGCGATCACACCAGGGCACCAGTTGCAGAGCTTATAACTTGCAGTGAACACCAAGAACAAAGTACTCAGACAGTTCCAGCTGAGCAGGGCTAGGGTGTAGCTCTTCGAAGAGAGTCCGCCCCAGCATCCATCCACCAAGTATTTATTGAAAGGGCTTGTATTAACTACAAACATCCACTAGATGGTCATTTGAGGTGGGTTACTGAGGCATTGACATTGTACACACTCAAACTGCATTCTTAGGAAGCTGTTTTCAGTGTTCCTTATCACACCACACAGTCCACTCCCTGTCCTGTTTTCAGGTTCAAGGAGTTTCATTCCCATACACAAATAACATACACAGTGCCTCAGTAATTTTCCATGCCCCCACCTCAAATGCCTTGTGTGTAAGTTTGAATATGTTGCCATGCACCCCCTACATTGTTGTATGAAATAAAAATACTTATGAATAAACTTAACCAAGGAGGTGAAAGAATTGAGTGAAAAATGGATTATTTCTTAATTTTTTGGGTAATTGTTGTTAGCATATAGAAATGGAATTGATTTTTGTATGTTGATTTCATATCCTGCAATTTTGCTGAATTCATTTATTGTAACAATTATTTTTGTGGAAGTGTTAGGGTTTTCTGTAGATAACATCTGCAAACTGGTAATTTTACTTTTTATTTAGATGCATTTTTTTCTTGCTTAATTACTGTGGTTAAGGCTTTCAGTATGATGTTGAGTAGAAGCGGTGAGAGTTGTCATCCTTGCCTTGTTTCAGATCTTGGAGAAAAAGCTTTCATTGTTGAGCAAGATTTTAACTGGGGGCTTTTAACTTACAGCATTTATTGTGTTGAATCAATTTCTTTCTATATATAATTTGTTGAGAATTTTCATCCTGAAAGGATTTTTTATTTTTAATTCAAAAACATTTCCCTAGGTTATTGCAGGACAGGTGGAGTTTTGTTACATGATTAAGTTCTTTCGTGGTGATTTGTGAGATTTTGGTGCATCCATCATCTGAACAGTATACACTGCACCCTATTAGTATTCTTTTGTCTCTCACCACCTTCCCATGCTTTTCCCAATTCCCCAAAATCCATTGTGTCACTCTTATGCTTTTGAATCCCCACAGCTTAGCTCCCATTTCTGAGTGAGAACATGTGATGATTGGTTTTCCATTCCTGAGTTATTTTACTTGGAATAATAGTTTCCAATATCATCCAGGTCATTGTGAATACCATTAATTTATTCCTTTTTATGGCTGACTATTATTTCATTAGAGACGTGTGTGTGTGTGTGTGTGTGTGTGTGTGTGTGTGTGTGTGTAACGAACCCAAATCCCCATCAACCAACAAGTGGATAAGCTCTGAGATATATAGACATATGTTATGTCTATATAGTATATATAGTATATAGATAATATAGACATAGACTATATGTAGACATATAGTCTATGTCTATATATCTCAGAGTTTATCCACTTGTTGGTTGATGGGGATTTGGGTTGGTTCCACGTTTTTGCAACTGTGAATTCTGCTGCTATAAATATGCGTGTGCAAGTACGTTTTTCATATGACTTCTTTTCCTCTGGGTAGATACCGAGTAGTGGGATTGCTGGATCAAATGGTAGCTCTATTTTTAGTTCTTTAAGAAATTCCACACTGTTTTCCATAGTGGTGGTTCTAGTTTACATGCCCACCATCAGTGTAGAAGTGTTCCCTTTTCACCACATCCATGCCAACATCTACTATTTTTTGATTATTTTTATTATGGCCATTCTTGCAGGAGTAAGATGGTATTGCATTGTTTTGATTGGCATTTCCCTGAACATTAGTGACTGATGTTGAACATGTTTTTATGTGTTTGTGGCTATTTGTATATCTTCTTTTGACAATTGTCTATTCCTATCCTTAGCCCAGTTTTTGATGGGATTTTTTGTTTTTATCTTTGCTGATTTGTTTGAGTTCATTGTAGATCTGATTATTAGTCCTTTGTCTTACATATAGATTGTGAAGATTTGCTCCCACTCTGTGGGTTGTATGTGTATTATGCTATTTCTTTTGCCATGCAAAAGTGCTTTAGTTTAATTAAGACCCATCTGTTTATTTTTGTTTTATTGCATTTGCTTTTGAGTTGTTGGTCATAAAATCCTTGCCTAAGCCAATGTCTAGAAGGCTTATTCCAATGTTGTTTTCTAGAATTTTTATAGTTTCAGGTGTTACGTTTAAGTCCTTAATCCATTCTGAGTTGCTCTTTGTGTAAGGTGAGAGATGAGGATCCAATTTCATTCTCCTACATGTGGCTTGCCAAATATCCCTGCACCATTTGTTGAAAAGGGTGTCCTTTCCCCACTTAAAGTTTTTGTTTGTTTTGTCCAAGATTAGTTGGCTGTAAGTATTTGGGCTTATTTCTGGGTTCTCTATTCTGTTCCATTGGTCTGTGTACCCATCTTTAATATCAATCAGTACCATGCTGTTTTGGTGACTGTGGCCTTATAGTGTAGTTTGAAATCTGGTAATGTGATGCCCTCAGAAATGTTCTGTTTTCTTAGTCTTGCTTTGGCTGTAAGGAGTCTTTTGTGGTTCCATGTGAATTTTAGAGTTTTTTTTTTTTTTTCTAATTCTGTGAAGAATGATGTTGACATTTGGTGGGAATTAAGTTGAATTTGTAGATTGCTTTTGGCAGTATGGTCATTTTCACAATATTGATTCTACCAATCCATGAGCATGGGGTGTGTTTCCATTTGTTTTGTCTATAACTTCTTTCGGCAGTGTTTTGTCATTTCTTTTGTAGAGGTCTTTCACCTCCTTGGTTAGGTAAATTCCTAAGTATTTTATTTTATTTTATTTTATTTTTGAAGCTCCTGTAAAAGGGGTTGAGTTATTGATTTGATTCTCAGCTTGGTCATTGTTGGTGTATAGAAGAGATGCTGATTTGTGTACATTAATTTTGTACCCAGAAATTTTGCTGAACTCTTTGATCAGTTCTAGGAGCTTTTTGGAGGAGTCTTTAGGGTTTTCTAGGTAAACAATTATATTATCAGCAAACAGGAATAGTTTCACTTCCTCTTAACCAATTCAGACGCTCTTTATTTCTTTGTCTTGTCTTGTTGCCCTGGCTAGGACTTCCAGTACTATGTTGAAGAGGAGTGGTGAGAGTGGGCATCCATATCTTGTTCCAGTTCTCAGAGGGAATGCTTTCAATTTTCCCCCATTCAATATTATGTTGGCTGTGGGTTTGTCATAGGTGACTTTTATTACACTGAGGTATGTCCCTTGTTTGCTGATTTTTGCTGAGAGTTTTAATCATAAAGCGATGCTGGATTTTGTTGAATGCATGTTCTACATCTAATGAGATGATTATGTGATTTTTGTTTTTAGTTGTGTTAATATTGTGCCTGACATTTATTGACTTGTGTATGTTAAACCATTCCTGCATCCCTGGTATGAAACCCACTTGATCATGGTGGATTATTTTTCGGATATGTTGTTGGATTTGGTTAGCTAGAATTTTGTTAAGGATTTTAGCATCTATGTTTATCAGGGATATGGGTCTGTAGTTTTCTTTTTTGGTTAACTTCTTTCCTCATTTTGGTATTAGGGTGATATTGGCTTCATAGAATGAAGTATGGAGGGTTCCTTCTTTCTCTGTCTTGTGGAATAATGTCAATAGGATTGGTACCAATTCTTCTTTGCATTCATAAATTCATAAAGTCACAATTGACTTATCAGTTTTTTTTGAGCCCTACTTATTACAGGTATATATCGGTGTCCATTGTCCACGTAGCTTAAGCCATTTCTGGTTCTCATTCTTCAAGTCCTAATCTCTTGGTATGGGCCTGGTTTATGTTTGCTCTCTGGTAGACAGGCCAAGCATCAGAGTCATACCAGCAGTTTTTAAACACAGAGGAAAGAAATTGACGTTCAGAAATGTTAAGTGACATGTTCAAAGACACTAATTCAGACCATTAAAGCCAAGTCTTAAATCCATCTCTAGATGGTGAGATGCCAGGTGCTTTTATATTTAAAAATATCATTCTTGTAACTATCGTAAGAAGACTGTATTACTTCTGCAGAAACTGAATTAGTGTATATGTCACTTACCTCATATCATATAGATGATAATAGTGAGCTGATCTAGGAATCTGGCCTTCTCACATAAATCCAGGACACTTCCCAAAGCAAAAGGTTGCAACTTCAGTAACCAATTGACCAATGCTTCTTTCCCCTCTCAACCCAACAGCTCCAATTATATTTCCTTGACTGTGCTCCTATATTTTTAAGCCTTATATATGCTATATGTATTCCTTAGATAATTGCTTGAATTACTCAAAGTAGAACAGTTCAGTTTTTCTCTATTATGTCCCCAGGCTCTGGAACATTGTGCACACTGCTTTTGAATATTTAAAACTTTTTAATCCTTTTTGCTCCATTCCAAGGCAGTTTCAGGCTTTGAAGAAAGCCAATGGGGAAAATCCATGCTTATTTATAAGCCCTTTATTGATGCTGCTCTAAAAAGTCACCAAAGGAGCAGAGATTTGGAAAGTTCTTACTATAACCAGGATATGTTAATTGCTCAACATGAGACACTGAGTTATAGGCTCTAGAAGATAGTAGTATTGTGTTGTAAAGTTTGCAGTACTGAATTTAATTTTTTGATCATGTTTCAATTATTAACCTTACTTTGAAACAGTTTGGGCTGCTTTTCTACTTGGGATGGCAGAGCTCCCATGAACTATCTGTAGTAGGTAGAAAAATTATTTTCTTGAATTTCTTCAAAGGTACTTTGAAAGATGGTCCTGTACATTTGGAGATATTAATAAGAGACCATAACACTAACTGAGAGTCAGTTGATCTCAGAGCAGAACCTGGGGCAGGCCTCATGCTAGAGAACTACTGAAGGAATGGGGCTGAGAAGTGTTAGCAAACCAAAAATTAAACCAAACTTTAGTATATTTAGTTAAATATATATATAATATATATAATATATATAATATATATTATATATATTATATATTATATTATATATATAATATATATATTATATATAAAGTTAAACCATATATATATTATATTATATATATATTATATATAAAGTTAAACCAAACTCTAGTATATTTTGTTAAAAAAAAACTTGAATTATTTCTAACCAAAGCATCTTTGTTTGCTTGTTATTTTATACTCAAATGAATTTTAACATTAAATTGAACTAAGAAGCATTTTAAAGTTTATTGTTATTACAGTGTCATTTGAAAATAAAATCTTTATGATTTTAAAAAGAAATATGCATGTGGATAGTAACTAGTGAGTTTAAAATTTGTAACACCTAAGTGGTAGATGCAATTTGGCTAAATCCTTTTTTGTTGTTTTTTTGAGAGAGTTTTGTTCTTGTTGCCCAGGCTGGAGTGCAATGGTGCCATCTTGGCTCATTGCAACCTTCACTTCCAGGGTTTAAGAGATTTTCCTGCCTCAGCCTCCCGAGTAGCTGGGACTACAGGCATGCACCACCACATCCAGCTAATTTTGTATTTTTAGTAGTGACTGGGTTTCTTCATGTTGGCAAGGCTGCTCTCAAACTTCTAACCTCAGGTGATCCACCTGCCTTGGCCTCCCAAAGTGTTGGGGTTACAGGCGTGAGCCACTGCGCCTGGCCGCTTTTTCTGTTCATGCAGAGTAGAAACTAAGACTGGTTTTCATAAGGAACTGTACTAATGCCAAAGCCACAACACCAAGACTCACATTCGATTAAATATATATGTGTGTGTGTGTGTGTGTGTGTGTGTGTGTGTGTGTGTGAGAATGTTGCACTTTAGGTTCTGGGGTACATGTGAAGAACATGCAGGATTGTTGCATAGGTACATACATAGCAATGTGGTTTGCTGCCCCCATCCCCAACACCTATATCTGGCATTACTCCCCATATTATCCCTCCCCAACTCCCTACCCCCCACTGTCCCTCTGCTTGTCCCCCCACAACAGACCTCAGTGTGTGATGCTCCCCTCACTGTGTCCATGTGTTCTCATTGTTCAACACCCATCTATGAGTGAGAACACTCGGTGTTTGATTTTCTGTTCTTGTGTCAGTTTGCTGAGAATGATGCTTTCCAGGTTTATCCATGTCCCTACAAAGGATGTGAACTCATCATTTTTTATGGCTGCATAGTATTCCATAGTGTATATATGGCATATTTTCCTTGTCCAGTCTATCATCGATGGGAATTTGGGTTGGTTCCAAGTCTTTGCTATTGTAAACAGTACTGCAATGAACATATGTGTGCATATGTCTTTATAATGGAACAATTTATAATCATTTGGATATATACCCAGTAATGGGATTGCTGGGTTAAATGGAATATCTATTTCTAGGTTCTTGAGGAATCGCCACACTGTCTTCCACAATGGTTGAACTAATTTACACTCTCACCAACGGTGTAAAAGTGTTCCTATTTCTCCGCATCCTCTCCAGCATCTGTTGTCCCCAGATTCTTTAATAATTGCCATTCTAACTGGCATGAGATGGTATCTCAGTGTAGTTTTGATTTGCATTTCTCTGATGACCAGTGATGATGAGCATTTTTTTCATGTTTGGTGGCCTCATATATTTTGAAAAGTGTCTGTTCAAATCCTTTGCCCACTTTTGAATGGGTTTGTTTGTATTTTCTTGTAAATCTCAGTTCTTTGTAGATTCTGGATATAAGTCCTTTGTCAGATGGGTAGATTACAAAATTTTTTCCCCATTATCTTGGTTGCTGGTTCACTCTAATGATTGTTTCTTTTGATGTACAGAAGCTCTGGAGTTTAATTAGATCCCATTTGTCTATTTTGGCTTTTGTTGCCAATGCTTTTGGTGTTTTAGTCATGAAGTCCTTGCCTATGCCTATGTCCTGAATGGTTTTATGTAGGTTTTATTCTATGATTTTTATGGTGTTAGGTCTTATGTTTAAGCCTTTAATCCATCTGGAGTTAATTTTAGTGTAAGGTGTCAGGAAGGGGTCCACTTTTTGCTTTTTGCACATGGCTAGCCAGTTTTCCCAACACCATTTATTAAAAAGGGAATCCTTTTCCCATAGCTTGTTTTTGTCAGGGTTGTCAAAGATCAGATGGTTGCAGATGTGTGGCATTGCCTCCAGGGTCTCTGTTCTGTTCCATTGGTCTATATCTCTGTTTTGGTACCAGTACCATGCTGTATTGATTACTGTAGCCTTGTAGTATAGTTTGAAATCAGGTAGTGTGATGCCTCCAGCTTTGTTCTTTTTGCTTAGGATTGATTGCACTGTGGTCTGAGAGACTGTTTGTTATGAAATCTGTTATTTTGCATTTGCTGAGGAGTGATTTACTTCCAATTATGTAATCAATTTTAGAGTAGGTATGATGTTTTATAGTGGCTGGTACTGGTTGTTCCTTTTCATGTTTAGTACTTCCTTCAGGAGTTCTTGTGAGGCAGGTCTTGTAGTGATGAAATCTCTCAGCAATTACTTGTCCATAAAAGATTTTATTTCTCCTTAACTTATGAAGCTTAGTTTGTCTGGATATGAAATTCTGGGTTACAAGTTCTTTTCTTTAAGTATGTTGAATATTGGCCCTCACTCCCTTCTAGCTTTTAGAGTTTGTGCCAAGAGATCCACTGTGAGTCTGATGGTCTTTCCTTTGTGGGTGACCTGACCTTTTTCTCTGGCTGCTCTTAGGATTTTTTTTCCTTCATTTCAACCCTGGTGAATCTAACCACCATGTGCCTTGGGGTTGCTCTTCTTGAGGAATATCTTTGTGGTGGTCTCTGTATTTCCTCTATTTGAATGTTGGCCTGCCTTGTTAGGTTGGGGAAGTTCTCTTGGATAATACCTTGAAGAATATTTTCCAACTTGGTCTCATTCTCCCTCTCGTATTCAGGTACACTGATCTAGCGTAGATTAGGTCTTTTCACATTATCACATAGTACTTGGAGGCTTTGTTCATTTCTTTTCACTCTTTTCTCTCTAATCTTGCCTTATTGTTTTGTTTCATTGAATTGATCTTCTATCTCTGATATCCTTTCTTCTGCGTGATTGATTCGGCTGCTGAAACTTGTGCATGCCTCACAAAGTTCTCGTGCTGTGTTTTTCAGCTCCATCAAGTCATTTATCTTCTTCTCTAAGCTGATTATTCTATTTAGCATTTTGTCTAACCTTTTTTTTAAAGTTCTTAGTTTCTTTGCATTGGGTTAGAACATGGTCTTTTAACTCAGAGAATTTTGTTATTTTCCACCTTCTGAAGCCTGCTTCTGATTCGTCACACTCATTTTCTGTCTTGTTTTGTTCCCTTGATGGTTAGGAGTTGCGATCCCTGGGAGGGGAAGATGTTTTCTGGACTTTGAAGGTTTCATCCTTTTTTGTGCTTTTTTTTTCCCCCATCTTCATGGGTTTATCTCCCTTTGATCTTTGAAGTTGGTGATTTCAGGAGAAATCTGAGTGTATGGCCTTTCTGGTGCAGTTGGAGCTATATCTTTTTTGGCCTATAGAGGCACTGCTGGGCTGCCTCATATTCAGTCAGGTTGGGTGGGTGGGTGGTCTTCCCTGGGATTTGTTTGGAGGTTAAATTAGCCCCACCTTTTCAATGGCATCTCTCCTTTCCTGAGCTAGATCTTCCTGGTTAGGTTCAAACTGGTGTATTCGCTGCCAGGCTCTCTGGCACATGGGCTTCAGTTTGAATTTTGTAGGTGGTGGGCTTGCCAGTCCGTGTGACCTGTTTCCCTGCTTTCAACTCTGCCTCTTTCTGTGGGACAGATTGTTCCGTCCCACTCGCACTAGTGCAAACTCCCGCCCTGGTCTGGCTGACAAATTACAGCACCAGGCGGGAACTGTCGTTCAGATTTGCATGAACAACCAATGGTGCTCCTAGTCTGGTGAGGCTCTCATGGACCATGGGTTGCAGAGCGGATGAGGTAAACGCAGGATCTGAATAGGAGCACCGAGGGAGTGAAGTCTCCTGACCTGATCCGGCTGCACGGTTCCAGGTAGGGATGCACCCTGCCCTGCCCTGGTTGATTCTCCCTGGGCGGCTCTTACCCTGCTTTGGCTCTCTCCCTGGGCTACTTTCAGAGAACTTCCAGTCCCTCCAAAATGCACCCGGCACCTCACTTGGAATTGTGAAGTCTTCCAGCCCTCTGCATCTCATTTGCTGGGAGCTGCATTCCGGTGTTGTCTCCTCTTGGCTATCTTGGCACCGCCTCTTTTATTACCTGAATCCACACATTTGTTTTAGTCTTAGTTTTACAAATGAGCAAATTCAATTCTCATTGTCAGTTCTTTTACCTTTTTCCTCCCTAGCATTTCTTGGTTATCTAGTAGAGTACTCTGGAGGAACCTGTCAGTCGGAACTTTTAATATAAAGACACAACTAGGTTAGATGTAGTGTGGATGGTCACAATATATATGCCACAGTAGCCTAATCCAAAGAAAGCTGGAGTGGCTATTAGGTTTTAGAGCAAAAAATATTACCAGAGATAAAGAGAATCATTTTGTAATGTTACAAAGGATATGTTTATCAAGGGGGCATATGATTCCTAAGTGTACTAAAATGAGCTAAATAATGAGAACACATGGACACATAGAGGGGAACACCACACACAGAGCTTATCAGAGGTTGAAGTGTGAAAGGAGGGAGAGGGTCAGGAAAAATAACTAGTGAGTACTAGGCTTAATACCTGGGTGATAATCTTTACAACAACCCCGCATGTCACAAGTTTACCTGTGTAACAAATCTGCACTTGTACCCCTGAACTTAAAGTTAAAAAAAAGTCTAAATGTTTGTACACCTATTAACACTGTTGGAATAGAAAGAAATTGACAAATCCACAATTACAGTTAAATCATTTTAACTCTTCTTTCAATAATACCTAAAATGAACAGACAGAATATCAAGAATGTAAAGACTTGATCAATACTGTAGAACAATCTGACCTGTGTCATTTGTAGACTGCACCACCAAATGACAGATTTAAGTATACATTTATTAAGATAGATAATATCATTGTCCATAAAACAAGTCTGAATAAATTTTAAGCGAGTCAAGACATACTGAGCAGTTTCTCTGAGCAAAACTGAATTAAATAGCCAATTTAAAAAAATCAGAAAAAATACACACATTTCTAAATAATTTAAGATTCAAAGAAACAATATAAAATTTAAAATATTTTTAAGTAAATGATAATTAAAACAACATATTAAGATATGTAGGAAACAGCTAAAATAGTGTATACAGGGAAATTAATAGCACTAAACTTCATTAGAAAAAAAAAATTCTTAAATTAGTGCTCTTGGTTTTTACCTCATTAAGAAGCTAGAAAAAGAGAAGTGAATGAAAACTAAATTATGAAAAATAAAATAATGAAGATTAAAATGGTAATCTATAGAGAAAAGCAATAACAGTAAATGTTGATTATTTGAGAAGATAAAATTGATAAACCTCTAACCAGAGTAATCAGGAAAAAAGTAAAATGTTAATATTAGAAATGAGATAGATGACATGATTATAGATTTTACACATATTAAAAATACATTTTTATGAAAAACTTTATGCCAATAAGCATGACAACTTAAATGAAATGGAAAAATTTCTTAAAAACACAAAGCTTGAAAGCCCGCAATAGAATAATCAGATAACCAAAATAGCCCTATATCTATTAAATAAATTAAGTTTTTATTAAAAACTTTAGTTAAAAACCTTTCCATAGGTAGTTTCAGCTTTGACATGTAATAATCTTGAAATATTCTCAATAAGGAAAAGCTGGATAAACTAGAAAATCAATGCCTTTTCTTGGACCTATCAAAGAACTGAAGTCTTGAAATAAACTGCCACCCTAAAAATGGAGACATAGGCACATCCAAACTAATACAGTTTAGATATTTATCCCTTTCAAATCTAATATTGAAACTTGATCCTAAATGTTGGAGGTGAGGCCTGTTGGGAAGTGTTTGTGCCATGGGGGCAAATTCCTCATGAAAACTTGGTGACATCTTCGTGGTAATGAGTTAGTTATTGCTGTAATAGTTCCCTGACGGTGGATCCTTGTTGTTAAAAATAAACCTGGCACTGCCCCCTTCCCACCTTGCACCCTCTCTCACCATTTGATGACTGTACCCCTTCACCTTCACCATGAATGGAAGTTTCTTTAAGCCCTCACCAGAAGCAAATGTGAGGTACCATGCTTCTTGTACAGCCTGCAGAACTATGAGCCAAAGAAACTGCTTTTCCTTAAAAATGACCTAGTCTCTGGTATTCCTTTGTAGCAATGCAAATGGACTAAGACACAAAGATAGAGAACCTAAAATCTGCTTAACGGGAGCAAAAACCACTAGAAGCATAAACCCTTGTAGCAACAATTCCATGGTTAATTTCGATGAATTGCTGGAGGCTGAGTATGGACTTGCATGAGAGTGTTCCTGAAGCCATAGTCTTAGGATACATCCATAGTCAGTCACTGGGAAATGCAAATTAAAACCACAGTGAGAAACCACTATATACTTATTTAAATGGCTAAAATTAAGAAGACTATATGAAGTACTGATAAGTAAGTGGATAAATGGGAACTCTCATACATTGTTAGAATGTAAAATTATACAATTACTCTAGAAATCAGTTTCTGTTTTCCATATTATCCCAGCATTCCATGCTTAGGCATTTTTTCCCAAGAAAAATGAAAGCTTGTATCCATACAAAGACTTATACAAGAATGATCATAGCAGCCTTAATTGTAATATCCCCAAACCGGAAACAACTCCAACTGTCCACAAGCAGGTGAACTGATAAATGGTAGTACATTCATGCAATGTTATACTACTCAGCATCGAAAATAAATAAACTGTTAGTAAGAAATAACAGCATGGGTGAATTTTAAAACAATTGTGGTTCAATAAAAGAAGCAAATCAACCAAGAGTACTTAATCCTGATTTTATTTGTGCAAGAATCTATAAAATGCAAACTAATTTGTAGTGGCAGAAAGCAGATTGGTGGTTGTCTCGGAATGTGGGAGTGGTGTGTGGGTTAGGAGAGAGGAATGACAAAGTGGTACAAGTATCCTTTTGGGTAATAAACGTGTTAATTTTGTATTGCAATGATATTTTCATGGGTGCATACATATGTCAATTTTTTTTTTCTTCTCTTCTGGGCGTATTTTGCCTCCAAATGTCAACATTGATTATACACTTTAATCATATGCATTTTAATTTTGCCTATTTTAATAAAGATATTTTTAAATTACCAGTCTGGGACTGGTGAAACCTTTGAAGACCTTGTACAAGATAAAAAGAACTTTCTAGAAGAGACACTTCTATAATCCAGAGTCCCTGTGACTGTTCAGGCAAAACTAACCCTAGAAGACTGGCTTACAATAACAAAAAAACCATAAGCCACTTTGAAGAAAATAAAGATTTTATAAAGAAATTTTTCTAGTGTATAAGAACATTAAAACATCATGCGATTTGTTTCTGAGTTGTATATTGCATGAATATGTCACATTTTGTTAGGTCATTCACATCTTGGTGGACATTTTTGTTATTTCCAGTTTGTAGCTATTGTGAATTAAAGGTATTATGAGTGTAAACACATGCACACACACACACATACACACAATCATGAGATGATAAAATGCTGCCATTTATAAAAATAAATGGCTATATTATTCCCCATAAATATGAAAGGAATTTTAGATAGGACAAGGTGCAATTATCTTTGATTAGGACGAGGAAGCGAAAAGTAATTGTTAAAAAACTACATACTTCTGTTTTTTCCCTTTGTCAACTCTGGTTGGAGATAACCTAACAATCTAAGCGCAAATGGAGATAACCATTGCAATGTACATAATAAATAAAGGCTCTATTTCATGGTGATTTGAGTTTGAGAGGGTAAGTGTTATCTTTGTCCTAACAAGATAGCCAGAAATACTTTAAGCACAACAGAGCAGCCCACTAACATTTGATGCTCTCCACAGATGGGGTTGTTTTGGAGAGGAGTCAAATGCTGTCTTCTCGCGGAAGCCAGAAGTTAACATTTCTTGGCCCATATTCACATGGTCATCTCTTGGCCTTGTCATCAGTAAAAAGCACTTAGGGAAACACTAGCTCCAGTCAAGAGGAAGGACAGAGACAGATGGATCAGTGCACGGGAACAACACAGATACCATGAAGAGGTTTTACAGGGGGCTCTTACTTTATATCAAGAGAGTGAAATCACCAATAAAAACTTGTGTTTTCCAAAGACGTAGGCAAAATGCCATAGATTAATGTAATTTTAAGAAACATGTCTGAGGAGAATAGAGCTAACATTTATTGGTCACTTATGTCAACAAAGTCAAACTCTGTAAAATATTTTGAAGAGATTTACTCTGAGCCAAATATGAGTGACCATGGCCAGTGACACAATCCTCAGGAAGTCCTGAGAACTTGTGCCCGAGGTGGTCGGGGTACAGTTTGGTTTTATATATTTTAGGGAGACATGGGACATCAATCAAATACATTTAAGAAATACACTGGTTTGGTTCAGAAAAGCCCGATAACTCAAGGGGGGTGGGAAGGGAGGCACTTTCAGGCTGTAGGTAAATTTAAACATTTTCTGGTTGATAATTTGTTGAGTTTATCTGAAGACCTGGGATCAATGGAATGGAATGTTCAGGTTAAGATAAAGGTTGTGGAGATTGTTTTATTTTTCAGGGGAATCTCTCAGCGGACTTCGGGGGAGAGAGAAGGTTGTAAAATGTTTCTTATGGGACCTAAAAGGGTGCCTGGCTCTTAGTTGATTATCTCCTGGATCTGGAAAATTAAGGAGACAGAACAAAGGGAGAAGGGGATTTTTCACACAATGTGGATTTTTTTCCCATAACAGGCTTTGCAAGGCAAGTTCAAGGTATGACGAGAAAATACATCTTGGGGTTAAATATTTTTTTTCTTTGTCTCATAATGTTATGCCAGAGTCAGATTGAAAAGTAAGTCACAATGTAGAGAGCCAAATAAAACCCACCTAATGAGAATTTGTGGTTTGTAGGATATGACTCTCTAGACCCCTTAGGTAGGAATTTGGGCAAGATATAAATCTGTCAATTATAATTTTAACCATATAAAATCTTCTGATTCATAAACATGGTATTTTTGTATTAATTTCAGTCTTCCTTAATTTAACAATGTTTTGTGGTTTTTCATCACATAAGTTTTTCAGTTCTTTACCTAAATTTATTTCTAGGCATTTTGTACTTTTTGATGCTATTATAAATGTAATTGTATTCTTAATTTCATTTCTAAGTACTCATTGCTGATATATAGAAATAAATATAATTGACTTTGCATATTGATCCTGTACACTGCAATGTTTCTGAACTAGTTTATTAGTTATAAGAATTTGTTTTTAGTAAATTCCTTACAAGTTTTCATGTATACAATGATGACATTTGCACACAGAGATGGTTTTACTTATTTATTTCCAGTCTGAATGCTTTTCGTTTCTTTCTCTTATCTAATTCCCCTGGCTAGAACTTTCAGGACAGTGTTGAAGAGAAGTGGGGAGAACAGACACCCTTGTTTTGTTCCTGATCTTAAGAGGAAAACATAAAATATATTAGCTGGATTTATGGATGCACTTTATAAGACTGGGAAAGCTCTCTTCTATTCCAAGTTTGTTGAGTGTTTTATCATGAAAGAATATTAGATTTTGTCAAATGCTTTTTCTGCATCTATTGTGGTGATCATGTGGTTTTTGTTCTTTGTTAATATTCTAGGGTATTAATTGCCTTTCAGACGCTAAATCAACCATTCATTCCTAGGATAAATTCTACATGGTCATGTTATATAATCCTTTTGATATATAGTTGGATTGGCATTGCTAATAGTTTGAGAAATTTTGCATCTATATGGATAAGATATGTTGATTTGCAGTTTTCTTGTATCTTTGTCTGGTATTGCTGTCAAAGTAATACTGACTTCATATAATAGAATAAGTTTAGAAGTTATGCTTCCACTTACACTTTTTGAAAGATTTTGTGTAGGATGAGTATTTTTGAAAAATGTTTAGTAGAATTCAGTAGTGAAGCCATCTGGGCCTTAGCAATTTATTGTGGGAAATTTTTAGATTACTAATACAATCTGGGGTACAGTGGCATGATCTTGGCTCACTGCAGCCTCCGCCTCCTGTGTTCAAGTGATTCTCCTGCCTCAACCTCCTGAGTAGCTGGAACCATAGGCATGTGCCACCATAGCCAGCTAATTTCTTTCTTTTTTTTTTTTTTTGCCTTTTAGTAGAGATAGGGTTTCACTATGTTGGCTAGGCTGGTCTGAAACTCCTGACCACAGGTGATCCACCCACCTCAGCCTCCCAAAGTGCTGGGATTACAGGAGTGAGCCAGTGCGCCTGCCCTTCTTTTCTTAAATCTGATCCCCATCAACTTTCTCTTTTTCCCACTCCATGCAGATGTCTTCCAATGTTCTCTTCCATAGCTACTCTCAATTCTACCTTTGCCCCAGAAGGCCAAACCACAGCAACAGGCTCCCTGGCTCTTTGGCTTCACATTTGCTCTGGCTAACAGGGAGAATCAAAGTTGGAGAGAGGAAGACGGTGAGGTCGGGGTGTTCATTTCCCAGGTTGTTTCTCTGCAGTCACTTTGGGTTTGCTGCTTCCCTGTTTCATGACCAGAGGCACCAGCGACTCTCACATGGCCCTCCCACACAATTCTTTTTATCCAAATGTTCTAGTTACCTCTCCATTCCCTCACCATTTCAGGCCGGAGGGAGAAGGGAAGCATCTTTCACCATGATTTCCCCCATGCTTGCTCAAATCTTTGCACATAGCCCCTTTATTAAACTCTCTTCAAATTCTCCACGTTGAGTGTGCCAGCTCTTTCCTGCTGGGACCCTGACTGATAGAATTGCTATGTGCACCATCTTCTGTTTTCCTAGCTCTACTAGCCATTATTTAGTAGAAGGAAATGAAGGAGGAATGCTTTTCCTTGCGATAACCTGTTTTAGTTAGAGTTTTTTTGTTTGTTCTGTTTTGTTTTTAGATTTCAAGGAGCTAAGCCACACTCCTACTAGTTTAAGTAATAGGAATTTTTTGTGAGGACATCAATAGGAATAGAGAGGACAGTGACTTCTTCCATGGCCTTTACAGAAAGTTGACGGTACAGCACAGCTTGGTCTCAGGGGAACTGGAAGTCATCTTAATAGACCCATGAGCTGCAGGATCCTGCTGCTCTTGATTGCTTTTCCTCTATGTCCCTTTCATTCTCTTTAGGATGCTTAGGCCTTTAGAGTCTCCTTGAGGTGGGTGTGTATAAGTTAATTCTTAATAATGTGACAGGGTCTTTGGTTTTATTTAAATCACTTTTTACACTCCTGCAGAGCACAACTGGCTCTTCTACATATTTTTCTAAGTTCTTCCTTGTATCTAACTCTCCCTGGGACATCCAGGGGTCATACCCTTATCCTTTGAACCTAATAAATATAAGGCAGTGTGCTTAGTGGCTAAATATTCAGGAACAGGCATCTGGCAGTTCTGGCTTAAAATTTGACTCCACTCACTAGGTATGCCTTTTCGTCCAGTTACTTACTGTTTTCTAAGACTTAGTCTACTTGTACAATAGGGGTGATGACCAATCTTACTTGTGGTTCTTGGAAAAATTTAGTCTGATAAAAATGGGTTGGGTAAAGAAGAAATGCTCAGCAAATGTCAGGTATTATCACCACCATTTTAATTAGAAGCAAAATAGTTTTGCCAGTGACTTAGAAGAAAATAAATCAGTGAACTTGCACTCTGACTGGCAGCTCAAGGCAATAAGATAAGCTTCTGGGGCTTGCATGACTTGATCAAAGAAGCTACGTGGACAAGGACAGTATACAAGGCTGGGGAAATGGGCATAACCAGGGTCAAAACCAAGTATTGTTAAGATGTCTTGGGAAATCAGTGACGGCTTTGGCTAGACAGTGAACACTGATAAATCTTGTGCCTCAGTTGCTGGATAGGGCTCACTTACCCCTCCATGGAGTTGGCTAGAATAGTCTCTCAGCTCTAGGGAGCAGACTCTCTCATTGATGCCTCACAACTGGGGTCATATGTTCCCTCCTCTGGTGTGCTTACAGTTTCTCACTTTGTCTCTGCCACATTCTGGGTGTTATAGTTTAACTTCTAGGTCCTGAAGTCTATATATCTTAATGTCAAAGTCTCTCAGAGATGTATATGATCGGTATAGGTGTTTATCATCTTGCCTAATGGAGATACCTTTTTTAAAAACTCCCCTCATGGTTCAAGGGATATCTGTGGACTGACTGCCTTTGGGTCAGGGACCCATCCCTCCTTAGATCAGCTAATTGCAGTTTGACAGGTGATATGGCAGTAGCATGGGGACTTGTGTGAAAGTTGTTAAGAAGGGGACTCGATGAAGCCCCTTAGAAGGAGCTTTGCAAGTGATAGGTGTTTCAGATATTTGGCCCATCCAGTAGAAAATACCAATTCTACCACCCAGGTGAATTTTATTATATGTCAGTTATACCTGGATAAAGCTGTTAAAGATATTTTGGACCTCATTTCAAGTAATGAGTGGAGTAGAAAAGACAGATGACACTGAGTAAGGTAGGGCATGTATAGTGACTGTTGGGAGTATCACCCAACAGCAAATATTTGTTGATATCTACTATGTGTCAAATAACATAGTAGTTATTGAATATAAAATTTAAATACATATATATTTCCTCCCCTTGTTGAGCTGATACTTTGGGTATTAAAACAATTTTTTACGTCATGGTAGAAGTGCAGTGTAGATGGCATCGCAGTACAGATTTTGCTTTTCTGAGCATGTGAAAAAAAGCTGTGTTTCTGTATCTTGTCCAGTGAAGTGTAAGACTACGAAGTGACACAGACTATGTTGAAGGAAATTACGCTTCAGATCAGGCAAACTTTTCCTCTGGGCTATCACTGAAAATGTTTGGTAGAATTATTATTTTAGTGACTTGATATCTAACTCACAATACAAAACTAACTGTACATTTTTTTCCCGTTACCTGGAGATGTCAAATAAATAGTGCTTGCCCTTATGATAATAAAAATACTTTTAGAGTTGCTACTGTCATAGGTATATAGCTTACCATCTTTTCCATGGCCATGGAGCAATCTGTTTAATTTACCATTCTCTATGATACATTTCTTGTTTCTTCCTTTTGGGGATGTGAGTAGAAAATAAGGGAGATAGTATACAGTAAGTGTCTGTTTGATTTTCCTGAAAGGAGCCATTTCCAGTGACACTGTCAAGCAATGATAGTTATTGTCACTTTTTCTTTATGTATTTACATATTATTTAACACATTCATTTAACGATTCAGCGAATATCTTTCAGACGCTTTGTTTGTATCGGTCTGTGGTCATGCTGGCTGGATATGAAAATACAAAATATAAACTTTTTTACAAAAAGATTATGTCCAGTGAGAGAGAAACATTGTCCTGCATATGGTGTTTTTTTTCCAAATTTTGTAAATGCCTGTGTACCATAGGGTTTCAAAACAGGATAAGACTAGTTTAATTTATTAAATCAGTAAGGGGCTATATTATTGTCCCAAAGTCAAAAGGTGTTAATTATCCTAGTAAACGTATCATTCTGTTTGAATTTATGCCGCACAGGAGCTGGCTATTAGCCCATTGTAGTACTTCAGATGTAGACTCTCTGGGGCAAAACGTATTCAGAGTAAAATTGTGATAGACTTTGTAGATAGATTACCCTCCAAAGCTGTTACAATATTGAGCATGCTCACCTATGGTGCATGCATAAGATCTCTCTTCTCATAAGTTTGCCATGCTGAATACAATCAATTTTTGCATAACATTATAAACTAAGCATGTTTGTGAAACAGCAGGCACAGCAAACTTGAGTGGAGTGGGAGCCCAACTCAGGAGCGCTCAGAGCCTAGTCCAGTTGGCTTCCCCTTTCCCTTGTCCGTAGGTTCCTGGGAGCATTTATAGGGAATCCCAAGGCGCCATTTAATGCAGTTTGAAAATTATTGTTTCTTCAATTGTCTTCATGGCCATGATTATTTGTTTTTTCATAGTAATATGCCTTTTCTGGCTTTTGAAGAAAAGTTACTTAGCTTTCAAATTGATAGTGTGTTCCTTTTGCTAACAATCTTTGTGTTCTAGTGGTGTTTAAATATAATTTCTGATTTTCCAGGCGCAAAAGAAAAAAGTCTTTATATGTTTATGCATTGTTTCCAACGACTATAAACCAGATCTCAGTAGGACACCAATATAAGCTTCTTTATTATGTTCAATGCTCAATTACCATCCTCATTACAAATTAAGCCGTGTGTGTCATATTAACTCTTGTGTCGGGTCACAAGAGAAACATTTAGCAAACTTCAAGGGTAACACCTCTAAATTTAATACACTGGTGTATTCCACTGTGGCCCAAATAGATTTCCAGAGGGCTGAACTAATGCTTATGGAAATATTCATGCCGAGGTTGGAAGACTTATAAATACTAGGACAATCAGAGAATGCACAGCATTCTAACTATATTGCATTAGCTTAGCCAAGAGTAGAATTTGAACAGAAATACCAGTGACAAGGATCTTCTGGAGCATATTATTTATTTGCCCTTTTCACAAAGCCACATCATGAAACTACTAAGTAGGCATGGGCTATAAATATGATCTAAAGCCATGTGATAGACTTGTCAGATACAAACTTTGCTAAAGGGTGATGGGTTTCTAGTTCCTGTAAACTTGGTCAAGAAGTGGGAGAGATAGCAGCAGCATCCTGATGATCTAGAAACTCAACAAATTGGTTAATGCCAGAGAGCAGTTATCCAGCCTTTCTTTGAGACATAAATGATTATCCACTAAGTGGATCCCCATATCCTGGTATTTATTCTCTTGTGTAATTACCTCTCCTTGAGTGTGGGATGAATTGAGGTTCTTACTTCTAATGAAAAAGATACGGTAGTAGTAATGAAATGTTGCTGCTGAGATTAGGTTATAAAAAAGACTGTGCTGCTATCTTTTGTGCTCTTTCATGGTTTAGTCTATTTTCTGTTGCTTAAAGCACAATACCCAAACTAAGTAATTTATAAAGAAAATAAATTTATTTTCTACAATTGTAGAGGCTGAGAAGTCCAAGGTTGAGGGCCCACATCTGGCAAAGGGCCTTCTTGCTGGTAGGGACTCTATGAAAGAGTCCCAAGGCAGCACAGGAAATGACACGGTGAGGGAGCTAAGCATGCTAACTTAAACCTCTCTTCTTATAAAGCCACTACTTCTGCTCCCATAATAACTCATAAATCCATTAACTTGTTAATCCATACTAAATGAGTTCATTCATAAGGGCAGAAGCCCTATGACCCAATAACCTCTTAAAGGCCCAGCCTCTCAGTAGTGCCACACTGGAGGTTAAATTTAAACAGAAGTTATGAAGGGGACAAATATTCAAACCATAGCACTAACTCTCTCTCAAATCTCTTGCCCTGGGAAAATTCAGCTGCTATGTTTTGTGAAGAGGCTGTCGTGGTGAGAGACCAAGGTATCTCAACAACTATATGCAGATTAGAAATAAATCCCCTTCAGTACTTCTCCCATCAAGACTTCAGATGAAACAATAGTCCCAACTTATGGCTCAAATACAACCTCATAAGTTTATGACAGACCTCGGGACAGAGACCCTCAGCTAAGCTGTTTTTGGTTTTCTAACTAAAAAAAACCCCTGCTTTTTGAATTTTTTTATTTTGAACTGCTGTATTTGGAAATTAGTTTTTTTTTTTTACACGGCAATATATGCACAAGAGACTTATGAAAAAATGTCTTTTCTATAATGTTTTGAACAAAGACATAGAAAAATCAGTGCTAAGTGGTCTCTGTTAGTAAAACCCCAGGAATCTTGAACTTTGAAAATAATTTGTCCAACCAAGAGGCCGTGCCCTTGGTCAATAGGATTGGCACCCCACATTTCAATATAGCCATTGTCATCATTAATTTTACAGCATCTTTGGTTGAACTCAAGTAAAAGTAAAGTAAATGCCCTAAATCTTACTCAAGACCAGGGTCCTGGGGGCTGGGTAGAACTGCAGCTTTCTCTAGAATTTAGAGCTTAGTCGCACCATACTAGGGTGTAGCCATATATTAGTCTATTTTGTCTTCACGGAAGCAGTATGAAAAAGTATTATCATTAATTTAAAGATAGGAAAGCAAGTTCAGAGATGTTAATACTTTGATCAAAGAATTATAGGTATAAAGAGTTGCTGTCTGGCTCCTTCAGGTATTGGGTTGAAATTTCATTGATAGAAATGAACATGAGGTAATTATTCCAGTGCAGAGGACTTCAGAGAGTTGTGGTTAATCATAGGAGGGATCTACATATTTGAGTTTATATGTTTTTCAGGAGGTCCAAGGGGCTTGTGAGAAGGGAGAGGCACACTTTGAAAGAGACACAATGAAGGACTGGAGAATACATCAATGTACCTAAGAATTAAAAGAAACCTAGTGTCATTTGCTTAGGTCAGTGTCAGCTTTGCCACTTCTAAGGTAAGGTAAAGTACTACCCATACCTCATTTGGTCTACTACTAGTCATAACTTCTTAACACTAAGGAGTTACTCGGAAGCAAAAAGTGGTCCTGAGATAAATTTGCATCATTGTTATAGCAAATAATTCATTTACACTAAATGTGTTTACTTACTGACATTAGCCTATTCTATTTTGCTGTATTTTGTTAGCCAAAAATTTATTGACAGTTTTTATAATTATTTCCCTTTTCTTTTTCCAAATGGAAATATGATCTTTTTCCAAATTTTGTAAGTGTCTGTGCATCAGAGGGTTTCAAAACAGGTAAGAATAGTGTAAAAGAACACTATTAATTTGCAAGCTAAGTGTATTTTCTTCAAATGCCAGAAAAGACTTATTACTACGAAGAAACAATCAATCATGACCGTAACTGCTTGAAAACAAAGGGAAATAATTACAAAATGGAAATGCAGTAAATTTAGTTTCTTCATGAAATTAAATTTAAATAATTATATCCTTTTAGGATTTGTTTTTCAAAAAATCATTGTGTATAAAGATGCATTTGTAATGCTTCATTTAGCATTGCTGAAGAAAAGAGCAGATACTAAAATATTTTGACTGGAGCTTTACATAGACAAGGAGAAACGTCAAACACTGATTACTAATTACATTCATACTATGCACCAAAAATGAAGAGTTGCAAAGACATTTAACAAGATTCAAATTTTAGCCTTATCTCCATTGTGGAGTTTAAAAGTTTTCTAATTTTTTTTTTATGGTAGTAAGAATCCCAGCAGCTGAATTCTAATCTGAGTGCCTGCCTCAGGAGTTCTGGAAAAATAGAGGGATTTACTCGTCGTCCTATTTGCCTGAGGATATATACATTTGATCGAGGGAGAAACTTTAAAACACTAGGGATGAGGTTTTTAAATGAAGTGGTGACGGAAAGAGAAGAGTCAATGCTGTCACCAACCTGTAAATTCCAAAGAGTCCTATAAACCAGGACCAGTTGAGGTGTCTGGTTTGATACCATGAATGCTTCAGGGTCTTAAAAACAACCCTCCGATTCTAGCTTATGGTATTTTGTTTGTTTGTTTTTGAGACAGAGTCTAGCTCTGTCGCACAGACTGGAGTGCAGTGGTGCAATCTTGGCTCACTGCAACCTACACCTCCTGGATTCAAGCAATTCTCTTACTTCAGCCTCCTGAGTAGCTTGGATTACAGGCACTCACTACCATGCCCAGCTAATTTTTGTGTTTTTAGTAGAGATGGGGTTCATTATGTTGGCCAGGCTGGTCTTGAACTCCTGACCTCAAGTGATCTGCCCACCTCAGCCTCCCAAAGTGCTGGGTTTACAGGTGTGAGCCACTGTGCCCGGCCTGGCTTATGGTGTTTTCAAGCAGCACCTGCAGACTCTTGAACTCTGTGCTCCAAGTAGATCTCCACCCACCTTTGACCTTTCTGCCATTGTTGAGAGTCCCCCTTGACTTCTGCCCTATCCCAGATTTTCATACCTACGTCATTCTTCCTACTGAAGCTGAAGGAGGGATTTCTTTTATATACAGCATAGTACTTAGTAATAAAAAAAAGCTAAAAGTCTAATGGCTTATTTCTAAGGGTCAAGTAAAAAATGTAAAACTGTGCTGTATTCAGTTGGATTGTTGGAACATCATGTATCTGGAAACTGTTACAAAAAGACTCTCATGAATCAGAAAGGAGGAAACACAGGTAACAGTACCAAGAACACAAAATAGTTTCACAGGGAGAATGACAAATCATTATGATATTTGCCCTCATTATTCACTCACCCTTTTATCTTTCCTTATAACCTTCCTCCCCATTCCAAATCATACATGTTAGGTTGATGTGTCCTGTGGAAATGCATGATGGTCTCCTGTGGTGGGTGTGGGGGGAGATAGTATCAAAGAAGTTAACATTTACTGAACATTTGATATATACGCCAAGTACTGGGATGATTGCTATTTGGATAATAAGATTTGCTATTAGATTTCCACTTAATCCCACAAAACCCTACAGATTAGGTACCACTGACCTTATGTAAAAAGACAAGACACTAAAGAAAAAAGTCTAATTCTATAGCTACTGTTTGAGCTTAGTTCAAACTTAGGTTTTCCAACTCATACTATTGTCTCAGAAATTTGCAAAGAAATATACCTGTCCCTTTGAGGTGTGTGGGCACCCTGAAGTGTCAAGAATTACACTCTTACAGGATACCTTTTATTCAGTGTATGTGTGTGTGCATGTGAATATTTGTGTAATAACATTGATCAATGGATAGTGCTCCAGGGCTTTGTGGAGGCCTGAATTATTTAATAAGAGTGATCATGGCAGATATGTGGCTATATTTTTAATCTATTCTGGCCAAGGAGAGGAAAATAAAATTGATTCTCATTAATTTAGTCAGCACAGTTTAGAGGGAAATTGACAGCATATTTAACTGCAGTTCTGAATTCCGCCTGGAAAAAGCCCTATTCTGAGTTAGAAATGTTTTCTTGAGAACTGTTTGCATGGTGTTATTTTTCATTCAAGGGTAGTAAAAAAGCAGCAATTGGAATTAGGGAGAGGAGTTATAGTTTGTGGCAGGTCCTATAGATTAGCTGGCTGAATTAAATTAGAAGGTCAACCCAAAACATAAATTGGAAATCTTGCCATTTCTGTTTGTGGACAGCAGGAACAAGAAACAGCATAAAGGGAAGGGAGGAATTCAGAAAATGACTTTTAAAGACAGATTTTTTAATATTTGTCTATTTTGAGCTGTCTCTTTTTCCTAATGAAATTATTGAATTTTCCTTTATCAATGGTCATCTGATAGGGTGAATGCATTTTTAAGTTAATTATGATTCTCCTGTTTGTGCTTTTTACCTGGAGGAATTACTCAGCTCCTCCTTTTTTGTTTTTTTTCTTTTTTTTTCTTTGAAAGTGTCACTGTTTGAATGATCAGTTATATGGTCACCTTGGTTATTGCAAACCTACTACATGCTAAGCACTGGAGACAAACACGAAGGTTAACAAAAGAAACGTGATTCCCTATCCTCCAGGTGTGTTTTAGTGGAAGGTCCAGCTGCCCTTACTTTCCAAAAATGTAAAAGAAAAATGAAACCAAAAAATTAGAGGACAATATGAAGGAATAAACTAAAGCCCAAGTTAATTATCAGGAGTAGGGGAACATCTTTAGTTAGAGCAGATAGGAAAAGATTTTCTGAGGAAGTGACATTTAGGCTAAGACCTAAGAAATGAAGAGTTAGTCGTACAGAGCCAGGGGAAGAATATCCTTGTCAGAATGACTGTCAGGTGCAAAGTTCCAGAGGCTGTCATACTGTGGCACATTTGAGAAATTGAAAGAATGCAGTGAGGATGTTGTTTATAGCGGGAAAGGCTGGTAAAGGTGGTAGTAAACCCTAGCGCATGCAGGCTCCAGGATCCAGGCCATGGTAAGACGCCTGGATCGTATTCTAGGTGTAATGGGGAACCATTGTAGGTATTTTAAAAGAGTTTTGTTACTTCTAAGACCAGAGTTTCTCTTTTTGAAATTGTATAGCATTTTCTTGTTTGTACCTTAATACAGCGAAATGCAAAAATTAAATGATCGTAATCTTCCTGCCTAAATAGCATAATGATATTTTGATTAAAAAGAAAAGTTTTATTTGTATCCACATGAATGCCACATATTTCTGTTTCTCATTCTGATGTTCATGCCCTTTTCCCAAGAGTAGTCACTTAGTTTATTTTCTTTAAAATTTTATGCAAATATATATATATAATACATTTATATTATATACACACATATATAGGGGTTATATTTGTATAATTCTGTACTTACCCTTTCACTTAAAAATATATCATTGCTCACAGAATATCTCATTCTTAAAGTGCTTAATATTTTATATTATGAATATGTTTTTTAAAAGTCACCTATTGATATTTTTATGGCTTTCTTTTTTTTATGACAAATACTATGAGAAACATCTTCATATGTAAATCATGGCAAAGTTTTGCAAGTGTCATTATTGAGTAATATCATGGAGAGATAATGTTAAACTTTCCAGAATAACTTCACCAACTTAAAACTGCCCTGTCTGGTTATACAAAAGTGCCTATTTTCCTATACAACCCAGAATATTGGATATCAGAAATGTTTAATTTACATTTGGGAAATAAAAAATGGTATCTCAATGTCATTTGAAATGAATTTCTTGCAATCGAGTTTCTTATGTTTGTAAGTTTTTTATGTTTGTATTTTTGTGATCCTATTTCAAAGCTTTTCTACTGGGTCATTCTTTTCATCATTGATTTATCTGAGTTCCTCGTAAAATGATTAATTTGTAATCAAGGAAAGTATGCCTGGTATAGTATATATTTTCACAGCTTGATATTTTTTTTCCAAGGTTTTGATTTCAGGTAGTCAAATTTATCAAGTTGTTCTTTATGGCACCTAGGTTTTATGCTGTGATTAAAAGACCATTTCCATTCCCACATCATAAAAAAATAAACAAATTCAACTATCTTTTCATCTGGAATGATTATTTTGAATAGTTTCAAGCCAGGGAATAATATGGTTTGGTTTATACTTACAAAGAGTTCATTTTGGGTGTTGTGTGATATATGGATTTGAGGAAAGCAGGAATGGGCATGGGGAGACGAGTTAGCAGAGAGTTAGGTGACAAAAAGATGATGGAGGCCAGGCATGGTGGCTCACACCTGTAATCCCAGGACTTTGGTAGGCTGAGGCGGGTGGATCACGAGGTCAGGGGTTCAAGACCAGCCTGACTAATGTGGCAAAACCCCATCTCTACTAAAAATGCAAAAAAGTTAGCCAGGCTTGGTGGCGGGCACCTGTAATCCCAGGTATTCAGGAGGCTAAGGTAGGAGAATCGCTTGAACCTGGGAGGTGGAGGTTGCAGTTAGCCGAGATCACGCCACTACACTCCAGTCTGCCAGTCTGGGCGACTGAGTGAGACTTGTTCTTAAAAAAAAAAAGATGATGGGGCCTAGCATAACGGGGCAGCAGAGAATCTCCCAGGGAAGTGAACAGTTGCAAGGTCATTTGGAGGTTGTGATGACAGAAGTTAATTATGCACTGGATGTAGATATGGCTGGATAAGATGAAATCAAGCTCATTTCCTTGGTTTTTGACTTCTGCAACTGGGTAGATGTCAGGGTTACTCATTAAAAAGAGGAAGATTGGAGTTGGTGGCAGAGATGTGTTGTGAGAGAAAATCTAGAATTACAGTTTAGACTTGAAAAGTCTGAGATGATTGGATGACATTCAATTGTAGCTGTTCTCTGTTAGATAAGTAACTGAGCATATGAATGTGGACTGTTCTAGCCAAGGTAGCTTCCAAGATATTCCTTGAACTCTACAGACACAGATAAACTCCTCACTCACTTCAACTTTTTGTTTAAATGTCAGTAAGGTCTCCCCAAACTACCTTAGTTAAAATGACAACTTCTCACCATACTGTCCCTGTCACCGAGTCTATATTTTCCAGCATGTTATACTTAGCACAGTCTAATATGCCAAGTGTAGTTACTTACCTGTTTTCTGATAACTATTGCTTTTTCTCTCTTTCTCTCTTCCTGTTAGAATAAATTCCAGAAGGGCAGGGAGCTTAGTTTGGTTCTTTGTTGTATCATGAACATTTAAAAGAATGTCTAGCAGATTGTCAGTACTCAATACCTATTTTGAATTATTTAATAATACGTTTGAATAAATGGATAGTTCCAAGTCACCAGTCACTGGCAGAGTCAGGTTCCCACCTTGGTGGTCTGGCACTGAAGCCTGGGCTCTTTATCAGCCACTTCCATTCAAAGCCTGCATTAGATGGAGTACATGCTGCATATACAAAGGCGAAGGAAATTTGCTCAGACATTTATTACTCTGTAAGACATAACCAAATGGGTCTACTTATCATTCATAAATCTCTAAAATCTATTAGGCTCTCTAGGGTCTGTTTACTGAAATCAATACTACAAGCCACATTATTAAAGAATTATGGTGGCAAAATTGAGTGCTTTTGATGTACAGCCAAAGGCATAGGCAAGCAAAGCCAAAAGAAGACTCACTGTCCCTTTTAAATCTTTATGATTGGTTAAGTAAAACCAGTGAATGTGAGTTCTACCTGAAATATTTTCTTAATAGGAAAGGGAAAAAATGAATGGTTTCCAAAACTGTGAGTCTGTGACTGAATTAATTCAAACATCTCTGGAAAGTTCTGTAGAGTAGACAATACTCTCTACTGCTTTCCTTTAAAGAGGTGATGATGATGATGACTGCATTAAAAGTGTTGATGAAATAACTCAGTTCTGCATTTCAATTAGACATCTAGAATGAAACTAAAATGAAATATTCAAATCTTTCTCATATTGCCAAGGAGAGGCTGTGTTTTCATCTACAGTGTCCTTGCAGATAAGACACTGCTTTGTCATTTTAGAAGTAAGTTTGGCTCCATTTTAGAAGTAGAAAACTTTTCCGAGTTAATTCCTAAGGGTCTAATTTCTATTCTTCTAACCATGTGGGTGTGTATATTTGTGTATGAGAGGGGATGTGGGCATATAAGTGGGTAGTATTTGTTGAGAAAAGAATATTCTTACTACCATCTCTTTTCCAAAATACCCCATCATCCACTAATTAGTATTTAAGAATTTACATGCACTCCTGTGGGGAAAGTTTTAGTCATCATTCACAGCTTACTTGCCTTTAATGAGATGTTCACTTAGCTGAAGGGATGGAAGAGTGTGTGTGTGTGTGTGTGTGTGTGTGTGTGTGTGTGTGTGTGTGTGTTGGGCAAGAGATACTGAAACACAAATTTGGAACTTAGAGTTCTTCAGAGGGAGAAAAATCTGGTTGAAGACCTATAAAAGAGATTTTAGAAAATCACCATGGGATTAGCTGGTGATGTTGAGCATACTGGCAGTGTGTATGAGTAATAAAGAAAAGGAGGAGATCCTTAATAATATGTGCTAAAAAGTAGATACATGATTTGTGTGTCAATAAAAGAGTTAATAATTGATACACTTGGAGTCCACAGAGTACCTCAGTCCAATTTGTGTTAATAGAAAAGAATACCTGACACTGAGTAATTTATAAAGAAAAGAGGTTTATTTAGCTCATAGTTACTCAAGCTGTACAAGAAGCATGGTGCTGGTATCTCCTCAGCTTTTGGTTATTTTAGAAACAAGTTTGGCAACTTGTTTACTTCAGTCACAACCCTATAATTTACTGTCTCTCTATCCCAGAGAGACAGAGAGAGAAACAAACAACAGCAATAATGACAGAAACACTAACTAGAAGCACCCCTTTTTAAATTTCCATATAAAAAAATAGATGAAATTTTAGGATTTGTCCTGTGTCAAAACATGGCAGAGGTCAAAGGGGAAGCGGGTATGTGCAAAGAGGGACCAGACCCAAGAAGTATCCTGTCTTTTTTTTTTTCTTTAATATATATATTATTGTACTTTAGGTTCTGGGGTACATATGCAGACCATGCAGGATTGTTGCATAGGTACTTACATGGCAAGGTGGTTTGCTGCCTCCATCCCCAGCTCACCTATATCTGGCATTTCTCCCCATGTTATCCCTCCCCAACTTCCCCAGCCCCCACTTCTAACAACTCACTCTCATAGAGACTATTCCTAAGAGAACAAATGCCTTGAGAGAGCTCTGGAACTATCAAGGGAACAGCAGCAAACCACTGATGGGGGATCTGCCCTTTTGATTTGAGCACCTGACAGTAGGCCCACCTCTCAACACTGCCACATAGGGAATCAAATTTCAACATGAGATTTGGTGGGTAAGGCAAGCCAGGTTCAAGCCGAAGCAGAAGATCTTAACAATGATCTGACACATTCTATGAGATGCCTGTGGATGCATGTTTCAGAGACCATTCACGATGTGTCTCTCTTTGGGAGTGAGCAGATAATTTTCAAAAGAAGCAGGTTTGCCTCCATTTTTTACTCTCACATCCATAGTAACCATTTGACTTGTCCTGATAGCTACTCCCTTAAAATAACTTTTTTGTTAGCATTTTTAAATTTTTGTTCTTCTTGACTTTTGAGTTAAAAAGATCAGATGACCTAGACCTGGTATCTTGAAGGTGACCTTTCTTGCAGGCAGTAGTTGGAAAGGAAAATGATCTTTAAAACACCCTTTCTCCGTCGGCTTTGAAAAATTAATCTTTGTCTTTATGAAAGGTGCTTTGGTGCTTTCATGCTGAATATAGAACAAATGTAACATTCATCTCCTTTTTGATATGGAAATTTAAGAAGAAATGCTTATTTTTATATCTAAAATTAAAAATATATATATTTAGGGGGTACAAGTGCAGATTTCTTAAATGCCTGTATTGGCTGCTGGCAAAGTTTGGGCTTTTAGTGTATCCATTATCCAAACAATGAACATTGCACCCAATATAGGTACATTCTCAACTCTCAACTTCCTTCCAGCCTCCCACCTTTTGGAGTCTCCCATGCCTATTATTCTACCCTGTAAGTGCATATGCACACATTATTTAGCTCCCACTTAAAAGTGAGAACATGTGATATTTGACTTTCTATGGCTAAGCCATTTAACTTAGGATGATGACCTCCAGTTCCACCCATGTTGCTACAAAAGTTATTGTTTCTCTCTCTGTCTCACTCAGTATACACACACACACACACACACACACACACACACACACACACCTATTTATATAACTAGACATAGGGATTTAAGTTTTTCAACCATTGGTTTTACATTGGTATAGTGAGAGAGGATAAATTCTTAGGATTTGTACCAGAAATAAGCAAGTGTCAGGGTTTATTCCACTTGTTGCTCTGCACATTCCCAAAGCTGAGGTTTATCAGAATATTAAGGAAGTTGCTTCTGGTTGTGACACTTGATTTAAAATAATTTGAGCCTCCTGCTATGGGTAAGATAAAGTGGATGACTTGAAATTGAATGGAGCTCTCTAAAATTCTGAAAAATCTATTGTTCTACTTCAGAGATAAACGTTTATGCCTCCAGAATTTTATTGATCCCAGAACTGTGGTATTTTATTTTGATCTGAGTTCCTGTTACAACTGCTTCTTAAATAAGGCACATTTTAGTTTAAGTTTGAGGTTGTTTAAATTTGTTTTAAAAAGCATCTTAAAGAAAGGTTGCAGTAGTCAGGGTTATTAGAAATCAAATCAATAGGATGTATACACATATGGAGAGGCAGAGAGAGAGAGAGAGGCAGAGGCAGAGGCAGAGGCAGGCAGACACTGACTTTACCATAAGAAACTGGTTCATGTAATTATGGAGGTCGACAAGACCAAAGACCCAATATCTGCAGTTAGCAAGCTGGAAACTTGGGAGTGCTGATGGTGTAATTCCAATTCAAAGACTTCAGGCTCACTACTCAGAGACGATGTTTCAGTTTGAGTGTAAAGGCAGAAAGGAAACGATATTCCAGCCTGAAGGCCGTTAGGCAGGAGAAATTCCCTTTTGTTTGGAGAAAGTTCAACTTTTTGTTCTGCTCAGGTCTTCAACTGACTAGATTAACCCCACTCAAATTAGGGAGGGCAGTCTGCTTTATTTAGTCTATCAATTTAAATGTTAAACTCATCCAAAACCACCCTTCCATAAATACCCATAATAATGTTTGACCGAATATCCACGCATCCAGTGGCCCAGTGACTAAAATTATCTATCACAGGCCCATCCCTTGTCAACTCCATATACCTCTCCTTAAACCATACTTAACCATTCTTAATCTCCATATGAAGACAACAGCAAGGTCGTAATTCCATCTATATGATAGAACTATCCTGCCTATGGGCAGAACGTTATAGATGAAATATTTGTGTACTCCCCACCTCCTCAATTCGTATGTTGAAGCCCCAGCCTTCAGTGTGGCTAAATATGGAAACTGGACCTTAAGGAAGTAATGAAGGTCAAATGAGGTCATAAGGGTAGGGCAGTGATCCTATAGAAGGATCTGGATATATATTTTTTATTTTTGTTTTTAATTGACTTTATTCTTTAGAAATGTCTTTGATTTATAATAGTACAGAGTTCTCATATACGCAACATTCAGCCTCCTCTGTTACTAACATCCCACATTAGTATGACACATTTGTTACAATCAGTGAGCCAATACTAATACATTATCATTAAAGAATAAAGTAGGAATTTTAGTTAAAAATCTGAATAAAGTATGGACTTTAGTTAACGTTAATGTATCAATATTGATAAAATAGTTTTTACCTAATATCTCTTTTCTGTTCCAGGATCTCATCCAGGACACCAGATATATTTAGTTATCATGTCTCTTGAGGCCTTGTTGGCTCTGACAGTTTCTTATACTTTTCTCATTTTTGATGGCTTTTTCAAGTTTTATTTTGTTTCAATAGTTTTTCGGGTACAGGTGGGTTTTGGTTACATGCATAAGTAGTGGCGATTTCTGAGATTTTAGTGCATCCATTACCCAAGCAGTGTATACTGTACCCAATATGCAGTCTTTGATTTTTCACTCCCCTCCCAGTCTTCATTCCCCATTCCCCCTACCCCCCCGAGTTCCCAAAGTCCATAATATTCTGCTTATGGCTTTGTGTCCTCATAGCTTAGCTTCCACTTATAAGTAAGAACATAAAATATTTGGATTTTCATTCATGAGTTACTTTACTTAGAATAATATCTCCAGATCCAGCCAAGTTGCTGCAACATTATTTCTTTTCTTTTTATAGCTGGGTAGTATGTAGTATTCCATGGTGTAATATATACCACATTTTCTTTATCCATTTGTTGGTTGATTGGCACTGATTTTGGTTCTATATCTTTGTAATTGTGAATTATGCTGCTGTAAACATCCATGTGCATGTGTCTTTTCCCCCCATTTTGTAGTTTGTCTGTTTACTCTGTCGACAGTTTCTTTTGCTGTGTAGAAGTTCTTTAGTTTAATTAGATTCCAATTGTAAGTTTTTGCTTTTGTTGTAATTGCTTTTGGTATCTTCAAGAAATCTTTGCCCATGCCTATGTCCTGAACAGTACTGCATAGATTGTTTTCCAGGGTTTTTATGTTTAAGTCTTTAATTCATCTTGAGGTAGCTTTTGTATATGGTGTAAGGAAGGGGTCCAGTTTTAATCTTCTGCATATGGTTAGCCAGCACCATTTATTGAATAGAAAATCATTTCCCAATTGCTTGTTTCTGTCAGTTTTATCGAAGATCAGAAAGTTGTAGGTGTGTGGTCTTATTTCTGGGTCCTCTCTATTCTGTTACATTTGTCTATGTGTCTGTTTTTGTTCCAGTACCATGCTGTTTTGGGTACTGTAGCCCTGTAGTAGTGTGATGCCTCCAGCTTGGTTTTTTATTGCTTATGATTGCCTTGGCTATTCAGGCTCTTTTAAAATAGTTTTTCTAGTTCTGTGAGGAGTCTCCATGGTAGTTTAATAAGAATAACATTCAATCTATAAATTGCTTTGGGCAGTGTGGTCATTTTAATGTTATTGATTCTTCCTGTTCATGAACATAAATGTTTTTCCATTTGTGTATCATCTAAGATTTCTTTGAACAGTGGTTTTTAGTTATCTTGTAGAGATCTTTTCCCTCAGTTAGCTGTATTCCTAGGTATTATTTGTAGCAATTGTGAATTGAGAGTATGTTCCTGATTTTGCTCTCAGCTTACTGTTGTTAGTGTATAGGAGTGCTACTGATTTTGCATGTTCATTTTGTATCCTGAGACTTTGCTAAAGTTCTTTATCACTTTAAGAGGCTTTCTGGGTTTTTTTGTTTGTTTGTTTTTTTCTTTGCCAGATGTGGTGGCTCACACCTGTGATCCCAGCACTTTGAGAGGTCAAGGTGGGCAGATCACTTGAGATCAGGAGTTAGAGACCAGCCTGGCCAACATGGTGAAACTCTGTCTCTACAAAAGTTAGCCCAGTGTGATGGGATGTGCCTGTAATCCCAGTTACTTGGGAGGCTAGAGCACAAGAATCACTTAAACCTGGGAGGTGAAGGTTGCAGTGAATCAAGATAGTGCCACTGCACTCCAGCCTGGGCAACAGAGCAAGATTCCATCTCAAAAAAAAAAAAGAAGTTTTNAAAAAAAAAAAAAAGAAGTTTTGGGGGTTTTTTAGATATAGAATCATGCCATAAGCAAATAGGGATAGTTTGACTTCCTCCCTTCCTATTTGGATACTTTTTATTTCCTTCTCTTGCCTGATTGCCCTGGCCAGTACTTCTAATACTATGTTGAATAGGAGTGGTGAGAGAGGACATTTTTATCTTTCGTCAGTTTTCAAGGAAATGCTTCCAGCTTTTGCCCATTTAGTATGATGTTGGCCATGGGTTTGTCATATATGGTTCTTATTATCTTGAGGTCTGTTCTTTAAATAACTAGTTTATTGAGCATTTTTAACATGAATAGATGTAGAGTTTTATTGAAAGTCCTTTCTGCATCTATTGAGATAATCATGTGGTTTTTCTCTTTAGTTCTGTTTATGTGATGAATCACATTTTTTGATTTGCATATGTTGAATCAACCTTGCATCCCTGGGATAAATCCTATTTCATCATGGTGGATAAGCTTTTTGATGTGCTGCTGGATTCAGTTTGCCAGTGTTTTGCCGTGGATTTTTGCATTGATGTTCATCAAGGATATTGGTCTGAACTTTTCTTATTTTGTTGTTGTGGATACAAGATTCTTGGCTGACAATCATTTTGCTTAAGGAGACTAAAGATAGGACTCCAGTTGCTTCTGGCTTGTAAGGTTTCTGCTGAGAGAAATCTGCTTTTAGTCTGATACGTTTTCCTTTATAGGTTATCTGATGCTTTGTCTCACAGTTCTTGATGCTTTCCTTTGTGTTGATTTTAGATAGCCGGATGACTAATGTGCCTTTGTGATGATCTGTTTGCAATGAATTTCCCAGGAGTTCTTTGAGCCTCTTGTATTTGGATATCTAGATCTTTAGCAATGCCAGGAATGTTTTCGTCAATTGTTCACTCAAATAAATTTTCTAAACTTTTAGACTTTTCTTCTTGCTCAGGAACACACTTATTCTTAAGTTTGGCTATTTTACATAATCCGTATTTTTTGAAGACTTTGTTCATTGTTTTTAATACTTTTTTTATTTTTGTCTGATTGAGTTAGTTCAAAAGCCTTGTCTTCAAGCTCTGAAATCATTTCTTCCACTTGTCCTAGTCTACTGTTGAAACTTTTTAATTGTATTTTGTATTTCCTTAAGTGTGTCTTTCATTTCCAGAAGTTCTGATTGGTTTTTCTTTTGATATGATTTCTCTGGAAAATTGTTCATGTCTCGGATTACATTTTAATTTTTTCATGTTGTTTTTCACCTTTCTCTGGTATCTCTTTGAGTAGCTTAATAATCAACCTTCTGGTCAAAGGAACTCATTCCCAGTTGAGATTATATTACAAAGTATAGTTGGGAGCTTCTTTCACCTTGGGGCCCCTCCCTGAGCTCTTCGGCTGCCTTCCTCAAGGGCTCCTGTGAGATATAGTCAGGAATGGCTTACCTTGGTTCACACTGGAGACTGGGAATGCCTGCAAGGCAGTTCTTAATGCTGCTTCTGCTTTTATATTTCATGCTACTCCCTGAGTTCATTCCAGCTCTGGGTAGGGTTAAGGCCTTCTCCCATGGCCTGAATCTTGATATTCCCTGGTGCGGGGGTGGATGGATGTGTGTTCAAGGGCAGGGCTGTCCTCCTCTCACACTCTGAGAACTTAGAATTTTTCACCTGTCTCAAGAAGCAGCCTGCCACTTCTTTCAGAGGGTCTGTGGATTCTTTTGGGTTTTCTGTTAAGTTCCTGCGTTAGTTCTTGGAAAAAAAACATTAAGCATGAACTTCTATTTTCTTTCCTTCCAAGTGGGAGAGGCATGCTAACACTGCCTCTAATTCTCCATTTTGAAAAAAAGATGACTGGATATTTGGTCAGCATTATTTTGGGTGTTTGAGAGAGTGGTTTCCCATGATTTAACATTTAAATTGACAGACTAAATAAAGCAGATTGACCTTCCTAATAAAACACCCTGGAGAATGCTCTGGCACCCCTTTCACTCTTTCCCCAAGGACAGAGGAAAGAACATGTGGGGACATAGTGAGAAGATTACCATCTATAAGTCAGTAGGAGACTCCTTATCAGAATCTGGATCTGTCTTCCCAACTCCAGAACTGTGAGAAATAAATTTGTCTTATTTGAGGCACCCAGAATATGTTTTTGTTTTTTTTTAATGGCAGCCTGAATGGACTAAGACAAAGGAAGGCATTGGTCAGAGAGTAAATCTAATTTTCAAGCCTCTGATATTCATTTATTTTAAGTAAGAGCACATTCATTACAGGTTTTGTGATACATTATTAAATGATAATGGTCATTAAAGAATTGCCATGAGGAATAGGGAAGTCCTTTTATAGGAAGTGTTTGTATTTGCACAAAACATTGAACAACGTAGCAAGTTATAAACATTTCTTAAATGATTTAAAATGAATATAAACATCTATAAAGAAAATAATTCACACAAAAGTTTTAAATGTTGTATTTTCAGAGACATATTTACATTTTTTTACATTACTCAAAATAAAAATACAATGGAAACATTAATTGACCACCAGTAGAGGGGTGTTACATAAATTATGGTTCATCTACTTTATAGAATCTTAAGTGATAACCAAATATGATAGTTATGAATGACACTTGGAAAAATGTCATTTATTTTATATGAAAATTGTAAAATATGTTTTCCTGTGATCTTAGATGAAATTATGCATGCATATGAACAAGACATCCTTCTTTTATTTGCCTTACAGTAATTAAGAAAAACAGATTTAGAAGGGTACAGGTGTCATTTTGTTACATGGATATATTGTATAGCAGTGAAGTCTGAGCTTTTAGAGTAGCCATCACCTAAAGAGTATACATTGTATCCATTACTTTATAATAATTTTGTATTAGTATTGCTTTATAATAATTTTTAAAAGAATTGATATTTATTTAATTACAAAATTGCCTCAAAATTGCCAATATCTTTTATGCTGTGAAGCCTGCCTTCTGTCATTCTAAGAAGGGTTATAGATTCCTGTGCCTTGCTGAGCAGATGGCATGCATACAGCAGAGATAACTGGGTTTGGCAGTCACTTGAATCACACTAAATATATGTTTGGTTAAATATTTCTTTACTTCCTATAAATTGCTATCATTAAGTACTTTATCTAAAGAACACGGCTTTTCCTTCTTCCTCTGCATAAGTGAATGCTGTAAAGAAAGAAAAGGAATGAGTATTAAAATGGTTAAAGCATTCAGAAAGGAGAAAATTTTGAAAAACTAAAACTATATTTGGAATCATAAACTTTATTGTTAAAGGGATGATAGTGTTGCAGGACTGTGTTAGTTCATTTTAATGCTGCTGACAAAGACATACCCAAGACTGGGAAGAAAAAGAGGTTTAATAGACTTACAGTTCTACATGTCCGGGGAAGCCTCACAGTCATGTCAGAAGGCAAGGAGGAGCATGTCATGTCTTACATAGATGGCAGCAGGCTAAGAGAGAAAGCTTGTGCAGGGAAACTCCCATTTTTAAAACCATCAGATCTCGTGAGACTTAATCACTATTATGAGAACAGCACAGGAAAGAACTGCCCCCATGATTCAGTTACCTCCCACCAGGTCTCTCCTACAATACATGGGAATTCAAGATGAGATTTGGGTGGGGACACAGACAAATCACATCATTCCTCCCTTGGCCCCTCCCAAATCTCATGTCCTCATATTTCAAAACCAATCATGCCTTCCATTGCAACAGTCTCCCAAAGTCTCATTTCAGCATTAACTCAAAAGTGCACTGTCTAAAGTCTCGTATGAGACAAGGCAAGTCCCTTCTACCTATGAGCCTATAAAATCAAAAGCAAGTTAGTTACTTCCAAGATACAATGGAGTTACAGGCATTGAGTAAATACAGCCATTCCAAATGGGAGAAATTGACCAAAACAAAGGGGCTGCAGGCCCCATGCAAGTCTGAAATCAGAAGTCGAGAACTGAGGTTTGGAAACTTCCACCTAGATTTCAGAAGATGTATAGAAACGCCTGGATGCCCAAGCAAAAATTTGCTGCAGGGACAGGGCCCTCATGGAAAACCTCTACCAGGGCAGTGCAGAAGGGAAATACAGGATTAGAGCCCCTACATACAGTCCCTACAGGGGCACTGCCTACTGGAGCTGTGAGAAGAGGGGCAGTCCAACCTTAAAGCTCTAAAATGATCTCCTTTGACTCAAGGTCATGCTGATGCAAGAAGTGAGCTCTCATCGCCTTGGGGAGCTCCACCCTGTGACTTTGCAGGGTATAGTCCCCCTTCATGGGCTGGCATTGAGTGCAGCTTTTCCAGGTGCACAGTGCAAGCTGTCAGTGGATCTCCCATTGTGGGGTCTGGAGGATGGTGACCCTCTTTTCACAGTTCCACTGGGCAGTGTCCCCATTGGGACTCTGTGTAGGGGCTCCAGCCCCATATTTCCCTTCCACACTGACCTAGCAAAGGTATTCCATGAGGGCCCTGCCTCTGCAGCAGACTTTTGTGTGGGCATCTAGGCATTTCCACACATTCTCTGAAATCTAGATGGAAGTTTCCAAACCTCAATTCTTGACTTCTGTGTACCTGCAGGCTCAACACCATGTGGAATCTGCCAAGGCTTGGGGCTTCTACCCTCGGAAGGAACAGCCCAAGCTGTAGATTGGCCGGGGATGCAGGGCACCAAGTCCTTAGACTGCACATAGCAGAGAGACCCTGGGTCCAGCACATGAAACAATTTTTTCCTCCCAATCCTGAAGGCCTATGATGGGAAGAGCTACTGCAAAGGTCTTTGACATGCCCTGGAGACATTTTCCCCATTGTCTTGGTGATTAACATTCAGCTCATCATTACTTATGCAAATCTCTGCAGCTAGCTTGAATTTCTTGTCAGAAAATGAGATTCTCTTTTTTATCACATTGTCAGGCTGCAAATTTTCCAAACCTTTATGCTGTTTCCCTTTTAAAACTGAATACCTTTAACAGCACCCAAGTCACCTCTTGAATGCTTTGTTGCTTAGGAATTTTTTCTGCTGGATACCCTAAATCATCCCTCTCGAGTTAAAAATTCTACAAATCTCCAGGGCAGGGGCAAAATGCCACCAGTCTCTTTGCTAAATTATTACAATATTCACTTTTGCTCCAGTTCCCAACAAGTTCCTGAACTCCTTTTGAGACCACGTTAACTTGGACCTTACTGTTCATATCGCTATCAGCATTGTTTTCAAAGCCATTCAACAAGTCTAAGAACTTCCAAACTTTCCCACATTTGTCTGTCTTTTTCTGAGCCCTCCAAATTGTTACAATCTCTTCTTTTTACCCAGTTCCAAAGTTGCTTCTACATTTTTGGGTATCTCTTCAGCAATGCCCCACTCTACTGGTACCATTTTACTGTATTAGTTCATTTTCACACTGCTGATAAAAACATAACTGAGACTGAGAAGAAAAAGCGATTTAATGGACTTATAGTTCCACATGTCTAGGGAGGCCTCACAATCATGCCAGAAGGCAAGAAGGAACAAGTCACATCTTCCATGGATAGCAGCAGGCAAAGAGAGAGAGAGCTTGTGTAGAGAAACTCCCATTTTTATAACCATCAGATCTTGTGAAATTTATTCACTATCATGAGTACAGCATGGGAAAGACCTGCCCCCATGATTCAGTTACCTCCCACCAGGTCCCTCCCTGCAACGTGTGGAATTCAAGATGAGATTCGGGTGGGGACACAGCCAAACCATATCAAGGATTAATAGGTTTATATGCCTGCTGCGTAGTAACAGACCGATTCACTGAGATGGCAGGCTTGCAGCAGAGAAAGAGTTTGATCATTTCAGGATGCCAAGTAAGAAGATGGGAGGAGACTCTCAAATCCAACACCAAGGAGTTGTGAGGAGCAGGAGTTTTTAACAGGATCATGGAAAGGGAGGAACTGGATAATTGGGGTCATTGATTGGTTTGGATGGGGAGGTGAAAATCATCCGGATGTAGAAACTACATTCCTTGGTGAGGCAGCTTGTTGTGGGGTCCTTCAAACCATCTGACATCAGTAGTTTCACAGGAATGCAGGCCTTGAAAGAATATCTCAAATTGAAAACAATGTTTGTAATGTTAAAGTTGTTGCATATAGAGCAGTTAAGGAGGACTGTATTTTTGCAATAGGATCTGTGTGATTCTGAGGCAGTAGGCACCAAATGACTATGAGGAAGCAGGTCAGAGAGAAAGCTGAGCTAATGGTTAAGGTTGTGCTGCAAGCTTGGCTTATTTTCAATTCTTCTCCTCCCTTCTTTTCTGTCTAATTTTATAAAGTTTATAAGGATTGTTTCAATAGTCAACTCTCGCATTAGATTGTTGCTTATGAGTATTGGCATGAAAAGATTGTTTTAAGGGCTTCTAAATGGTTCGATATGTTATTAGTTAGACTAGAATATTTAAAAGGGCATCAAATGTTTTTTATGGCTATTCTAACCCTGCCCATGTGTCTTTGTAAAAGTATATTAAAAACCACCGTTCCTTACGGTTCTTCCATTTGAGAGGTCGCTTGGACCTTACCTTCTGCCATCACTACCACAGGAATCTTTGATATAAAACTTAGGGATATGTGCTTGTCTGACTAGATATGGAGCTTGGGTTGGAGAGTTACAAAGGACATGATTAGAAAGGTAATGTGAGTCGAGATAGTGAATGTACCAAGATAATTAGTTTTATTATCTTTATCATACAGTTTATGTAACAAAAGTATTCTGTATGTCTAAAAAGAAGGCTGAAAAGTCCCTGAAATAAAAGTGCCAGAATTTTTGGCCTCACTGCTGAGAATTTTATAATTCATATGACTTTTGTCATTTTCATAAGTTTTTAACCCAATTATTTCTTGGGCAAAATTCCCTCAACAACATACTCTTTCAGATATTCAAGTGTTTTTTTTCTTTCTGACATTGAAGGAGTAGAGAAGGAAACTCCCTGTGATTATTCCTCCCAGATATCTGAAGCACCATGAGCCCTTGACACATATACTGAATTAATCATTAAGAGTGTTCAGCAGAGATCTGCCTACCACTTGCCAGGTACTAATCTAGACCTGAGGGGGGTTAGATAAAAATCCCCCTTTGTGAAGCATATGTGTTTTCATGGATTTGTGGGTACTTTTATTGAATCCTCATAACAGACCTAGGAAAGTGGTAATTATTTGCATTTTATAAAAGTGAAGCCATGGCTATGAGAGATAGGTCATATAATTTGAAGAGCCAAGATTCATTCCCCAGTCTACTCAGATCAGGGGTTAGAACTCTCTCCTTCCTGCACCTGGCCTGCACAAGAGTTTTCAGTGATTGAAGTCATGAGTATTTGCATAGATGACTCCTCCAAAAGCAGCTTAGATCGTAAATATCAGCAAGCTGATACATCAGTTCGACCAGTATTTAACATGCTTCTGTTACGCTTCAGGCACTGTTCTGGAGCTAGAGATACAGTAGTGGTCATGACAGACAAGACCAGATTGTGTGTGCATAGTGGGGGAGATGCAAACTGCAAATAATAAACAAACATAGGTGTGCTTTGGTATGACACATATGACATGCTGTGTGATATAATTTCAGGTGATGATGAAGGCTGTAAAATTGAGCAAAGTAGAGTAATAGTCACTGCCATGGGGAGGGGCATGCCTTTTCATAGGGTAGGGACAGAAGACTCTCTAACAAGGATATATTAAAACAGACAAGTGGATGAAGTGTGTGATTAGGTTATGAAAATACCTGAAGAAAAAGTATACCAGGTAAGGGGACGAGACTCTGAGGCACGAATGAACTTTCCATGTTTAAGGACCAACTACAATGGAGTGCATGAGGCTGGGGAGCAGGCTAGGGGAAGGGATCCATCAACAAGGAGGGCAGGACGGAACTTGTATGATCTGTTTCGTAGGAGCTTTAGTTTTAATCTAAGTGCAATGGTAAACAAAAATGGGGTTTTAAGCAGAGGGATTATATCAGCTTATTTGTGTTTTCCAGTGGGATCCTCTAGGAAAGGAGTTGTTCAGCAGGAAACACTGACCAGCCCTGACCTTGCTAAATAATCGTGAACCTACTGAACCTTTTCACAAACTACTTCCTAAAATGATTTGCAGACATCAAATCTTGAAAGCTTTTCGAGGATTCAGAAGAAGGAAATAATTCTAAAAGATTGAACAATAAGGCTTGAGAAGAAAGTTTAAAGACATTAGACTTTTATTTCCCGTATAAGAATTATACTACTCTCTACATACTTAAAAGACTACTGGAAAGAAGACATGTTGCCAGTTTGTTTTTATTTCCATCTAGATAAATACCGCACAGATCAAACATGCCTTGATATTGAGGTTTCTGTCCTACACCTAGGGCTTTGGTCATGCCATGCCGAGTCAGCATCCTGTCTCCATATTTAATTTATTCACACATAGCTATTCATGCCAAGTTTGTATTCTGTTCCATGCTGTATATTGAGGATACAAGCAAAATAATACCTGACTCTAAGAACCTCATAGTGTGATGGGACAGAGAAGTATGGGTCTTGTAGGGTGTTCCCCAAATGAGGGGATCTTTTTCCAATACCGAGGAGTCAAGGAAGACTTCTCAGAAGAAGTGATAGTTAAACTGAGCTCTGAAGGATAAGCAGGCATTGGCTCACCTAATGAGGGAAGAAGCAAGGGAAGGGCAGCCCAGACAGAGGAAATGGTGGACAGAGAGCCATGTGGTGAGCAAAGCCTTCATGTAGCTCCAAGGCCTTCTCATTATAGATGGCTGAGAGTCACAGCAAGAGAGATCTGCATTGTGAGGTTGGTGAAGTTAGCAGGATCCAGGTCTAAAAGAGTCTTGATCATCATGCTAAGGTATGAAATTTATCCTAAGCCTACTGGAAGTTAAGTGTATTTTTTTTTTCAAGACAAAGTACAAATTTTCACATTAGAAATAATTTTCTTGCAGTTTCAAATACTGGAATGAGTTCTGACAGGAGCCTCTACTCATAGAAATTTAAGTGCTCCAGAAAGGACTAAAAAATCTCGCCTTGGAAGTCTTAGGAATACTTTCATCTCTCTGGGGTGGCTTAAAATGATTTTATCTTCTGCATGCTAATCTACAGTTCAATCTTCAAAATCACATTTATTACCAGAGTTAACAATGTACTTTCTGACTTCTCTAAGCAACATCGGTAAGCAGCTCCCAAAAGGATTGCAAGTATACCTGTGGTGGTGGTAGGTATACCTATCGTAGGTATATATCACCACCTATGGTGGTGACAGGTACACATGCTATCCTTTTGGGAGCTGCTTACCGATCGACGTTGCTTATATTCTCATGTGTAAACCCAAATCGAAAGTGCATGTGCTGTCTAGAAGAATATATGTGCTAATAGCATTCAATATTTGATTCTGTGTTTTATTTAAAAGGATTACATTTGAAGATCACAGTTTTCTTTGGTTCTTATTAGATCTTTACCCCAATTTTAAAATTGTGATATGCTTACACATACACATAAAATGTAGCGTCTTAACATTTTTAAGCATACAGTTCAGTGATACTAAACACATTCATAGTGTTGTGTAATCATCACCACCATCCATCTACAGAACTCTTTTTGTCTTGTAAAACTGAAATGCTATATTCATTAAATGATAATTCCTCATTCTCTCCTCCCCACCAGTCCCTGGCAACCTTCATTCTATCTCTTAAGTTTTGACATTTTAAAATTATTGGTTTAGGGTTAGTAAAGCTTGGTTTATAAAGCTCATTTTGCTTATGTAATGAACAATGGTCTTATGTAAAAGGCTTAGGACAGGATTTAGCACACAGTAGGCATTCAATAAATGGTAGCTGTTATGATCATTACTTTGTATAGGTTTCAAGCTGTTAAACAATGGTCTGTACTCTCGTGCGATTGCTAGCACTAGCACAACCAACTTTGTGCATCATCTTAGTCCCACCTTTTCTTAACGATTTCTGATTAAGTACAGACCCTGCAACTTGTCCCTGATGTAAATCTGCTGCTTGGTACTACTCACAGCCTCTCTAGGCTCACCTCATCTCCACTGTTGCCACTTTCAGCATTTTTCCTCGATGGTCATTCTGCACTCCTAATGGAGGAGCCTGGTTTTCATTGTGAGTGGTCATCATGAACATTGAAACAGCATGCTTGTATTAAATGTTAACTTTAAGGTATTTCTGCACAAAACAATTTGAGATAACCAGAAGTGGCCTCATCCCAAACAATCCTCCTATACAATCTGGTAATCTCATGATTTCCTAATTGTAAAAGTTTAGCTCTTAGACTCTCTCTTGGGTCTCTCCAACTTTATAAACATTTCTAACCAGAAGGATCATAATTCTCTCTCTTTTTTTTTTTTTTGAGACAGAGTCTCACTCTGTCACCCAGGCTGGAGTGCAGTGGTGCTATCTCATCTCACTGTGACCTTTGCCTCCCAGGTTCAAGCCATTCTCCTGCCTCAGCCACCTAAGTAGCTGGGATTACAGGCATGCACCACCACACCAAGTTAAATTTTATATTTCTAGTAGAGAAAGGGTTTCACCATGTTGGCCAGGCTGGTCTCGAACTCCTGGCCTCAAGTGATCCTTCCACCTTGATCTCCCAAAGTGCTGGGATTACAGGTGTGAGCCACTGCACCTGGACCAGTTCCCTCTGCTTCTGGAAATAATCATAATCGTGTATTTGAGAATGGCATTGTTCCCATGATGGAATCATACATGAGGTTTCTCATCTGGGACAACTGTATGTAGAATGGGTGGGTGCGTGGTCTTGAGGGAGGATCAGTTGAGCCTGGTGGGATTCAGATGTATTTGAAGTATCATATGAAGTAATGGAGCACATAACTCAGAGTTAACTTTTTGATGTGTTTATTCATATGGGCATAAGGGGCCTGCCTGTCTGGTAGAATTTTCTACAGAGCACTTGGGGATGGCATAGTTGGAAGTTCACAACAGAATCTATTCTTTGGTCTGCCATGCCTGGTCTCATGGATCAGACTCTATGGGAAGAATGCTTCAGGCAGGTGCTGCAGGAGCTCTCCTAGCAAAGATATTTGTGAAATAATAGGATTGAAGCCATGGTTCAGCCTAGATGGACAGCACTGGTGCCTAGTTCTACAGAACTGGTGAACTCAAGAGTGAACAAACACACTTTGGGGACTTTCCTGAGAGCTGAGATATTGGCAGAGTAGGTTGTGGCCACAGCCACTAGAATTTGCATCATCTTCATTATTATCGTTGATGTGCTTTCATCTAGAGGTAGACAGGTGGATGAGGCCTGAGAACAATCAGGAACGAGTGGAGTGTTTCCTTGATTCTACTTTTCTGTCAGCTTTAAGATGAGTCACTTATTTAATAACAGCCCTTTTGCAGAGAGTAGGAAGGAGCAAAGCAACACAGATACATATCATATCCACACCAATTTTAAGATACCTCCTGATTACCGAAATTTTTAAAAAAGGAGGAAAGTATGCTTCTTAGAACCAAGAAAATATGGCATATGCTATCTGGTTTTCTGGTATATTTTACCGGTATCAACTCAACTGCCTCACTGTCCAGCAATAGCTTTGGAGTCGAAGAGAAAGGGGTTTGTATGCTGGCTCTTGAATAGCTGTAAACTACTTAATTTATTTCCACTTCCCGCATCGCAGTTTCCTCTTTAGTAAACTGAGACAATAATGATAATCATCATAAAAAAATTCTTTTAACTCAGCATACTGACTGGCAGAGTATAAGGGCTCAAAAATGGCATTTATTGTTATCTTAAGTGCAGTAGGAATGTAAAGTTTTACTGAGTACCAAATTACTGCTTAAAAGGAACATTGGCAATCTGGAAAAGGGTATCCAGACTGGTGAAAGACCTATCAACCAAATCATACAAATAATTGATTTTTAAAAGTGGGAATAATTTGCTGTGCACAAAGCAGGAAGTAGGGGTGGAAAAGGGAAATGGCAGAATTATTAGCTGCTAATGTGAAGGGCTGTCATGTATGTAAATAAGGGAATAGATTTGTGTGTGTGTGTGGAAATTTTGATTTTTTTAAAAATGGTCATTGTCGTGCATTAGCAACCAGGCAATTTTAACTTTCCACATTCTTCCTCAGACCACACTCTGTTGACTCAGACTTGGAAACTGTTGCGTCTTCTGACCACACATGCCAGTTCTCATTGTTCTTGCTGGTTTTAAGCTTTGATCTGGAGAGAGCAATAGTAACAATGTGAGGTCAGTGCCTTAGAAGTTAGAATAGTCACAAGATGAGTATGATTTGGTTCTTGGTTGTTTTAGTGGCTTTTTAAAAGACTCTAATTTGGGCCTTTTATCCAGTGATGGTGTGGGAAGAAGCCAGATATCTTGTGGGAAGAAAAAAACAGAATAGTGGCTAAGATGATCTTAGTTTTTGTTCTCCTTTAATATCTCTGTGTTACAAACCCCTTATCTGTAGAAAGAAATGAATAAACACAGTGTTAGAACCTCACATAAAAGCTATTTTCAGGTTGGGTGTAGTGGTTCATGCCTGTAATCCTAGCATTTTGGGAGGCCGAGGCGGGTGGATCATGAGGTCAGGAGTTGGAGACCATTCTGGCCAACATGGTGAAGCCCTGTCTCTACCAAAGATGCAAAAATTAGCTGGGTGTGGTGGCATGTGCCTGTAATCCCAGCTACTCGGGAGGCTGAGGCAGGGGAATTGCTTGAGTCAGGGAGTTGGTGGTTGAACTGAGCTGAGTTTGTGCCACTGTACTCCAGCCTGGTGACAGAGCAAGACTATCTCCCAAACCAAACCAAACAAAACCCAAAAAGCTATTTTCAGCTAGGTCATATCAGCTTGACTCCATGCTGGAGTTTGTGGCAGTAAAAGAACAAGGCCTAGAGTTCATGGGATGAATTGTGGTACCAAGACTGCCGGTGTATCTAGTATAGTCTTCAAAGTGGCATTATCACTTGTGATTAACTATGACCACTGAATCTTAATCTTCAAATGCAAACCATGGGCCTGGTAGCTCCTAAAGATGCTCTGTGGCAGAGCCCTTATTTAGTCTGTGTCTTTAATAAATCGGACCCAAATGTGACATTAAGTGGTCTTTGTGAACTGCCCTAAGAGTACTTAGTTTCTTAATAGTTGTTGTATATCTCCCTTGATTGTATAACTTACTTAATTACTAAGTTGGTATTTAGTTGTTGCATTCTTGCGATGGGAACAGGTTCTAAAAAGCTTCCAGGAAAAAAAGGCAAGCACTAAAATAAAGGAGAAGCGTTAACAACATCAGGCCTGTGATTAGGAAGCTTCATTGCAATGCACTGCACTGCTCCTGTGTTCTTGGCCAAGGAAGTTTCCTTGCTGCAGGCAAGTAGCTAGATGTGTCTGTTGTCAGTCACCTTGATCTTTCACGTTTGCTGGGATGTATGGGATGCATAATGTGGACAAGGAGCTGAGGATGATTTTGTATGTGCCAGATGGGATTGTGTGATATGATCTCCCCAACTGTCTTAGAATGTTCTTGAGCTGCAAAAAGCATCTTCTCATTACTATGTACAATTAATTACATACCATCAGCTTATTGTTTGCTATAAATAGGCACAGATTTATCTTCATTTGCATTTTAGAAGGCTTACTCTGTTGCCCCCAAAACCCAGCATTTTTCATAGGAACGTATGCTGGAGAGAAAGGCAAGTGCTATCTTTCTATGGGAGATGTGGCAAAACCCCAGCAGGTCTTTCATATGTTAGAGTGACTTTTGATTATAAAATATTTCTGTTCTTTTAATCATTAAGAATGTCTTTTATTTTCTGTCTCCAAATGTATCATGTTTTGAAAAATTGTCCTTTATCCAACTTCTTGTATTGAATAACATTTATTTCCAATTTCATAACAGCAGCCATAATTCAGAAATTCTGATCAATTAAAACATTATAGCTAGGAAAGAAAAAAATAGTTTTAGTCAGACTTTTGTTCAGTTTTTAGAGATACAGGTGTGATTTCCACTAGCCATTCTTTAAAAATGATGACAACCAGCTCTACAATTTTATTAATGCTTTCACAGGCCAATAGGAGTTCAGGTACCTTTGAATTACCAATGTCCTAGCATCATGTGATTATATTATTATGACTATTAATTATAATTACAATGATAAATTTTATATAAATTTTTCTTGTATTATTTTATTCCCATCATAAGAATAATCCCTTCAGATAGATATTTGTTTCCATAATATGAAGACGCTAAGAGACAGAGAATACAGCAGACTTGTCCAATATCACATAGCTATTCCGAGACTTCAGTTTCAAAATCAGGCACAAAGGTCTATTTTCATCTTTGGTCATGAACTTTCTGAAAGTTTTCAACAAGTCTGCACCCATCTGTGCATTTTTAAGTTGATATGTAAAGTTTTTCATTACAAATTTAGTTTCAAATGTAACATCTTTAATGTAGCCAGTGTATCAGTTACATTAGTCTTTTGAATGTATCCTATAGTATACAGTGATTGTCATCCAGTTATAAAACACGAGACAACTTTTTCTTTAATAGTCAGAAATTATACATTATTATTTTTTCTCCATGGCCTTGTACTTTTGTTCCATTTTCCCTTCAGAATGCTATCTTAAAGTTTTTATACTCAAATATGTTTTGTTTTAAAAATTGTAGCATTATATATCTTTGCAACCAAAGTGGTTGATCCTCATTACTTGTCAATTTTGTATTTGCAAATTTGCCTACTCATTAAAATTTGTTTGCAACCCCACAATCAGTATTCGTAGCACTTCTGTGGTCATTCACAGACATGCAAAGAGCAGTGAGAAAAATGAGTCACCCAATGCCTGTGGTTTTAGCTGCAGTCAAACAAGGCTATGTTCTGTTTTCCTGCTACAAATGAGTGTGTTTTTTGAGTTTATTTAGCATATGTTCTATGCTTTTTGTTGGCGATTTTTCTTGTTTATGGTAAGTAGAGTGCTAACATGCTATCTAGTGTTCCTAAACGTAATAACACTGTGATGTGCCATAGGGAGAACACATGTGGGTTACAAGAGCTTCCTTCAGGCAGGGGTTATAATTTTATTGGCTGTTAATTCAGTGTTATTGAATTAATGATATACATTAAACAAGAGGTTTTAATGTAGAAATGCCATTAAACAAGTTATATATTGACTGGTTGATAAAAATGCTGTGACCAGAGGCTTGCAGAAATCTAACTTTGTATTTCCTCTAGGAGCAATGTACCAGAGGCTTGTAGGAACCTAACTTTGTATTTCCTCTAGGAGCAATGTTTCAGTGTTTGTTAATTCATTGTTCACAGCAACTTTATAGAATATAGCTCCCACAAATAATGAGAACCGACTATATATATATAATTTTAAAGTGTTTTAAAATAGTTTATAATCATAAGCTGTAAGTATTAATATATTTCTTCTGTACTGAGCTATCATTAAAGTTCTTGTTTTTAACTTTTGAGTTCAAGAGTACATGTGCAGGTTTGTTACATAGATAAACTTGTGTCATGGGGGTTTACTGTACAGATGATTTCATCACCCAGGTATTAAGCCTAATACACATTGTTTTTCCTCAGCCTCTCCCTCCTCCCTCTAATAGGCCCCAGTGTGTGTTGCTCCCATCTAAGTGTCTATGCATTCTCATCATTTAGTTCCCACTTACAGGTGAGAACATGCAGTATTTGGTTTTCTGTTCCTGTATTAGTTTGCTAAGTATAATAGCCTCCATCTCTATCTTGTTCTTTTTTATGGCTGCATAGTATTCCATGGTATATATGTACCATATTTTCTTTATCCAGTCTATCATTCATGGACATTTAGGTAGATTCTATATCTTTGCTATTGTGAATAGTGCTGTGGTGAACATACACATGGACATATCTTTATAATATAATGATTTATATTTTTTGAGTGTAAAGTTTATGTTAATATATAATTAATCAAGTAAAACACACATTAGCTTTATCATGCAGGCAATCAAGTAAGATAAAATCAAGGAGTATACAGATATATAGAGAGATACAATGAGGAAGATAAAAGAATTACATTGTTTATTGAATTTTTAAGATGTGGTAGTAAAAGAAAAGGAAATAAAACAGAAGAGAGATGGGGAAATAGAAAGCAAGAGAATCAGAAAATAAATGGAGAGGAGAGCAGAACCTAGGGTAAGTGGGGAGAAAATGAGATTGTATTACATATTTGGAGAAGATGAGAGGTTTAATAATTACACCCGTCTGTAAAATGAAAGTCAGGGAATAAACACATTCACATGCAAGCATGCATGCGCATATTTCAAGAGTGCCTAAAATACGGACATTAAAATGTTCTTTTTTTAAAAGGAAGCCTTTAGTTAATTGATTCATTTATTTATAAAAATGATTGTCCAACAGTGGGGATAAAATGCAGTGAGAAATGTATGGGAATTATATTATGTAATGGAAAAGGAGTGTTAGAGGGAATGAAATTTTGTGTTTATAGCAAATATTTGCCTTGCTTTAAGAATTCTACATAATTAGATGCATTTTATTAGCTTGATGCATCTAATTTTGCATTAAGAAGAATCTTTTTACTCCAAAATAATTATTTGTTATAGCATAGGTTCGTTAGGAGGGCACCTTTTAAAGTATGAATAACTTAGTGCGTTTATATGTCAACTTAAGATGAATTAAAAATAAAACACTTAATATAAAAATATTACCGAATTTATAAGAGAATTGTGTATTAAATTTCAGAAACCTATGTTCTCACATTAAGCAAATGTACATCTGTTTATTCTAAGTTTTGTTAACTTTTAGCTACATATCTTCCTTTAAAAGTTAAGTGAATGTATATGAAAGGAATTCTTGACCTTTGTGGTATTATGTCATATCATTCGTGTAGTAAGTTAGTACTGGGCAATGGTACTTGAAGTACGCTTATAATTCACATTGATTTTCATACTTAAATTTGCAGGTGGCCTTGACACAGATTCAAATAAAAGTATTTTTGTAAATTACTGATGTATTTAATGTAATTGAGTTATGTGGTCATATCTGAATAATTCTCATTTTGATAATTATATATGAGTAATCATATTCAGAGTCATATTATGGTCAACTCTCTAAATTGGATTAAAAGAAATATCTATTTTGGGTTACACAGAACACGTTTCATTTAGTGCTGAAAGGTCAGGCTTAGGACATTTCTAAATGGCACTTCCAAAAACTGCAGCACTTTTACTGCCAAAGGGCAGTTGAAATGCATTACCCCACATAATTTTGAATGTAAAAATAAAAAAGCAAATCAAAGAAATAAATTCCAATTTAATCTTTTAGCTGAATGTCACTGATTACCATGAATCTTTGTTAAAATGTCTTCCTTAATAGCATTGTAGACTGTCATTTGCTTCAAAATTTTAATGGTTATGGAGATGATAGAACAACATTATTCTGTTCTTTTCAAGTGGTTTGACTTTCCCTAAATAGTTCCCAAAGATGGATTTCGAGCTTTCTTGCTTTTGGTTTGCTAAGGCAGGGGAGGAATATTAAAGATTTGTGTAACTTAGCCCTGGTCTTCTGTAAAAACAAGTATTCTGAGAGAAGCGGCTTGTCCCAGGAAACAGAAGTACTTCACAGACTTCTTTGAATGTCTTTATTGTGTAGCTCAGTAGTGGGAAACCATCGACTAACTGGCCATGTAGTCCTCTCAGTCCCGTTTCTTTTGGCTTAAACCTAACTGGAATAGTATCATTTATGCCTATAGTTTCAAAAACACAATAGGACAGTGAGAGCCTTTAGTCCAGTTTCCTAGACTACCACAAGGTGGGGCTAAATCATAAGTAGACAACGATATTTGTGGCCCATCAAAGCAGGCATTTACCTAATTTTAATTTTGTGATTGTTGCTGCTGCTGTCATGATGGGGCAGTGAATACGTAACCATCTAAAGCTTACAAACTTTAGTAAGTGCAATATTTGTAAAAACAACTCTGGAAGAAGTATTGCTTCTTCCCCAGAGATCTACTTTAGTGGATGTATATATCATTTTTACTTTCTTGCCCAGATAGCGAGTTTGCCTTTTTGCATTTTAAATTCTTGTACTGATTGATTATGTATCGGCATATATAACATACGACGGTACTTTTAAAAAGATTTGGCTAGCATTCCATGTGATGAAACACCTCTTCCTGGCCTTTTCTTTCCCCATGTCGTAGACATTATCTTTTCATTCTTCTCCTTCTATCTGCCTCCTTCTCATTTGCCTCTCATTTTTATTGGGTAACTTAAATGCTGAGGGTTTTTTTTCCATTTTCTGTGACTTCTACCTCTATGACTGGGGAATGCTAAGCTAGAATGCTCTGTTAGAACTGAAGGAATTCTGCAGTGGCCATGAAATGTTTTACAATAAAATAATATTATACTAATTAAACAAAATCATAAAGAAAAAAGATATTGATAGGGTGGGTGGGAAAATCCCATTTTCAACCAAGATAAAATTTTCCTTTGTAGATGTTTTGTTAAATATTCATGTGGAGAGATTTTCCTCAAAATCTTTAGATAATTTTTGATTCTCCACAAAAACCATTGACATCAAATTTTTAAAAATTGAGTTTTCCTTTTATAGTATAAATCTCTTTCACCTGTTTATTAAATTTCAAAAAAGAAATGTATTTCAAAAATGAAAATTATTTTTCAATGTAAATATACATCTATATTAACTTCTGTGTTTAAACATGTTCCTTTAAGATTTGCTTTTAAAATAAGTGGCTCCTTCACATGCCTCTGCTTTTGCATTTCCTGCATGTTAGGGTGACTTCTGCTAATTTATTCCACATTTCAGAGTACATTTGAACATGGCCACTGCAGAAAATCAGAAAGTACAAAAATGAAAATATTGATAATTTAAAGTATCTATCTTGGATTATGTCTTTGCTAACTATCTTAAGGATATATGTATTCATATTAAAAATGATACTTTTCAAAAAAAACTGAAGGAATTCACTGGGTTAGAAGGAATGTGCATCCAAAGAGTTTGAGATCTGGTCTTATGTGCTAAATATTCATAAACATAAAATTGTATTGATAATACTTATTCATTAAATGACTATTTACTGAGCACAGACTCTGGGCTCAGTGCTATACTAGATATTAAGTAGAGAATAGTTAAGACAGAAATGACTTCTTTAGTAAGCAGGTTTTTGTAAACGCACAGATAATGTTTTCAGTTGATACGTTTTGACAAATATATTTACTTGTGTACCCAATCCCTAAGTCGAAATATAAAACAATTTCATCACCCCAGAAAATTCCCTATTCCCCTTAAGCCCTCTTCCAGTCGATTCACCCTGCCCACACTCCTATTCCTAGGAACTACTTTTCTGATTTCTATAACAATGTTAATTTTTCCTCTTCTTAAATTTCATATAAATGGAATTTGCTGTTTTATGTGTGACTTCTATCACTCAGTAGAACGTTTTTGAAATTTACCCATGTTGTTGAGTATATCAGTAGTGTGGCTATTACAATATATTATTTTCTTGTGTAATATGCCACAGTTTCTTACTCATTCTACTATTGATGGACACTAAAGTCATTTACGATTTTTGGCTATTCTAAATGAAAGTGCTGTGAACATTCTCATACATGCCTTTTTGAAGACCTATGCTTTCACATATATAAACCCAAAAATGGAATTTCTGAGTTCTTGTGTAAGAGTTATTTTAATTTTATAAGAAATTGCCATCAGATGATATCAGTTTGACTTACATGGCATCAGGGCCTTCATAGCCACCATAGGTTTTCTTCTCTCCATCTATTTTGTTCTTAAAAAATTCTACTTTGCTTCCGCAGGAACTTTCGTCTTTTCAGTATTTAAATCCTATAGTTCAGTTAGTAGTTTTTTCTTATATAGCGTGTTGCCTGTATGCAGTTGAACTATATAAAGGTCAGTGCAAAGCGGATCATCTTCTGTTTTTTGCAAAACAATCAAAGTTGAAATTTGTTTGCTACATCAACAAATGACATTTTCACAAAATATGCCAATTAAAAAAAGAGGATATTGCCAAACAGTTTTTCAAAATAGTCATACCATTTTCACTCTAAATAATCCTGTAAGAGGATTCCAGTTCATCCATGTACTCAACAACATTTTGCATAGTCGGCTTTAAGCCATTCCACTGGGTATAAAGTCGTGTTTCATTGTTGGGAAGTGTACCTAACCCAATAAGGGTATTTATTAACAATACCACCAGAACTCTGGAAGGCATAATGGAAACATTGGGAACCTCAGTCAAGAGTGAAAAGAATCTTGGAGAGGAAAGACAAAGCCGTATGGGGATGAAACTGCAGAGTGAGAAGGAATGAATGAATATTCGGAGCTTTCTATGTTATGCAGTTGTCTATGATAATAGGCATAGGAGTCACTGAAAGTGCTGACCAAAGCAGGGAAAGACCTCAGTTATGTGGTGCATTTAGCTGTTTGTAGCCCAGTTGATATTCAGCTTAAACTTTAAAAAAGTATGGCCTATATTATGGTAGAATGTTTGCACTATCATTTCCCCAGAACCTCTTCTTGCTCTTATTCTTACGAGGTGTTAATATGCTAATCATACTCTGTTAGAATGATTAAAACTAATTATAGATAATTTCACCCTGAAGAGTACCCTAAAATTTGCCCAGACTCACCTACAGATAGAATGTTCTGGCTTAAAACCTTCTTTCTCAAAGTGAAAAAGGGGAGTTTGTCCAAATCATCTTGTAGTAGGATGAACACAATGTCTTCTGAAAGGAGAATATAGAATTTGTCACTACCATAGGTCTTCAAAACATTTTGTAGGATTTTTATTGGTCATAGATATGATGGAGCTGATATATTTAGATCTTGGCATTAAAAAATCATTCACCACTGTGGTTACATTTCACTATCTCAAATGTTAAATTCTGTATTGCAAAACTTGCCAACCAACTTTAAAAAAATATCACGTTTTACTTTGGAATAACTGTACATTTACAGAAAAGTTGTAAAGATAATACAATGATTCCAAGTACCCTTGACCGAGACTTTCCTACTGTTAAACAACTTTCATAACCATGATGTATTTGTTAAAACTAACAATAGCAAAGACCTGGAACCAACCCAAATGCCCATTGATAATAGACTGGACAAGGAAAATGTTGCACATATACATCATGGAATACTATGCAGCCATAAAAAAAACCATGAGTTTGTGTCCTTTGTAGGGACATGGATGAATCTGGAAAGCATCATTCTCAGCAAACTGACACAAGAACAGAAAACCAAACACCACATATTCCCACTCATAGGTGGGTGTTTAACAATGAGAACACATAGACATAGGGAGGGGAGCATCACACATTGGGGTCTGCTGGGGTGGGCTAGGGGAGGGAAAGTGGGGAGTGGGGAGGTTGGGGAGAGATAACATAGGGAGAAATACCAGATATAGGTGATGGGGGGATGGAGGCAGCAAACCGCCTTGCCATGTATGTACCTGTGCAACAATCCTGCATGTTCTGCACATGTACCCCAGAACTTAAAGCGTAATTTAAAAAAATAAAAAAAATAAACTAAGAAATGAACATTGGTAGATGACTATGAACTAAATTTCATACTTCATTTGGATTTCACCAATTTTCCATTAATGTCCTTGTTTTTTGTTTTAGAATTCAATCCAAAAGTTAGACTATTGCATTTAGTTATCCTGTATCCTTAGTCTTCTCTGATTTGAGACAATTTCTTAGTCTTTTCTTGTTTTTCATGATCTTGACAATTTTGAAGAGTCCTGGTCAAAAATTCTATAGAATGTCCCTCAATTTGGGTTGTCTGATGCTTTTCACATTATTAGCCTGAGTTATAGTTTTTTTTTTTTGGAGAGAAATACTGTAGAAGTAGAGTGTCCTTCCCATCACAACATGTTAGAGGGACATAGTATTAATATGAGTTATCACTGGTACTGTTAAATTTAATCACTTGGATAAGATGATGTCTGCTAGGTTTTTCTAAGTGTAAGATGACTGTTTTTCCCTTTTCTTTCTTTCTTTAAGTTCTGGGGTACATGTGCAGCACATGCAGGTTTGTTACATAGGTATACACATGCCATGGTGGTTGGCTGCATTCATCACCCCATCATCTACATTAGATATTTCTCTTAATGCCATCCCTCCTCTAGCCTCCAAACCTCTGACAGGCCCCAGTGTGTAATGTTCCTCTCCCTCCCTGTGTCCATGTGTTCTCAGTGTTCAACACCCACTTATGAGTGAGAATATGAAGTGTTTGCTTTTTTGTTCTTGTGTTAGTTTGCTGAGAATGATGGTTTCCAGCTTCACCCTTGTACTTGAACTCTCCTTTTTTTATGGCTGCATAGTATTCCATGGTGTGTATGTGCCACATTTTCTTTATTCAGTCTATCAATAATGGGCATTTGTGTTGGTTTCAAGTCTTTGCTATTGTGAACAGTGCTGCAATAAACATGTGTGCATGTGTCTTTACAATAGAATGACTTATAATCCTTTGGGCATATACCCAGTAATGGGATTGCTGGGTCAAATGGTATTTCTATTTCTAGATCCTTGAGGAATTGCCACACTGTCTTCCACAATGGTTGAACTAATTTACACTCCTACCAATTGTGTAAAAGCGTTCCTATTTCTCCGCATCCTCTCCAGCATCTGTTGTCTCCTAATTTATTAATGATCGCCATTCTAACCGGCATGAGTTGGTATCTCAGCGTGGTTTTGATTTGCATTTCTCTAATGACAGGTGATGATGAGCTTCTTTTTATATGTTTGCGTAAGTGTCTTTCCCTCTTTCTTCTGAGAGCCATCTTAGATGTTGGCATTGCTCAAGTATTTTTATTGTATTTTCACTACACTGTCTCTGTGTATCAGTTTCCTATTGCTTCTGTAACAACTTACTACGAACATAGTGGTTTAAAACAATACAAGCTTACGTTCTTATAATTCTAGAGGTCAGAAGTCCAAAATCAGTTTTATTGCACAAAAGTCCAAGTGGTGGGATGGCTGTTTCTCCTTTAGGCCGTGAAGGGAGGATGTGTTTCTAGCAGCTGCTAGGAGTCTCCTATGTTCCTAGGCTTGTGGACCCTTTCTCCATCTTCAATGTGATACCACTCAAATCCCTAATTTTGTCATCACATCACTTTCTCCTCTAACTCTGATTCTTTCTGCATTCCTCTTATAAGAACCTTGTGATTACATTGGGCCCACCCAGATAATCCAGAATAATTGCTTCATCTCAAATTTCTTAAGTTAATTACATCTATAAATTCCATCTTGCCATATAAGCTAACATATTCACAAATTCTAGGGATTAGGATGTTGAGATCTTTGAGGAGGTTATTATTTAGCCTACCACAATCTTGTTGATCATCTTTATTCTTATGGTTTTGATTAAATGTTGATGATTTTCATATCAGTATATTCTACCCAGCTTTCTCTTCTGCACTCAAGATTCATATAGCCAACGGCCTGCTAGACATCTTTACCTGGATTTATCTAAAATTCAATTATAAGAAACAGACCTTATCATTTCCCCCAGGCTCTTTTTCACTTCCTTCCTATGTTCTTCATATCAGTTAATAGTCTACAAAACTGAAATATGTGGTCATTCTTAAATCTCACCACTCTCTGAGTTCCCATGTTAAAGCAGTTGCTGTGTCCTGCCAATTTAACTTCTATTTTTGTCTAATATGTCTCCTCTAAAACTTCCTTATTCAATTACCAGTTTTTCCATTTGCAAAATGGAATGATAATGAATAATTCTTGTAAGCATTATGACACCAACTTTACAGATAAAGAAATTAAAGCATAGAGAAGTCAGAACCTTTTGCAAGGTTTCATAATGAGAGAGTTAAAATTTAAACGTGGGGTTCAGCTTTTTCTACTACTTTAGTTAAGTTCCTTTTATCTTTTCTGAATTACTCAAATAGTATCCTAACTATTTTCCCTGATAATAAGCTTGGCTCTTCAAGTCTGTAGTCCTCATTGTCACATGATATTTCTAAGATGTGATAATGATTCCCCAACAAGGTTCTCTGTGATCTGGAATCTATGTCCTACTTTTTACCATATTCTACTGAGCCATATCCTGCTTTAATTTGATTCTTTTAACAGTATGGAATTACCTAATCTGCTTGTATTTCTTGGCGCATACCTGTTGTTCTCAATTTTGTGCTCTTACTCTGGCTAACCTTTGCCTAGACTTCCCTTCCTTCAATTTCCCATCTTTAAAATTCTACCTGTTCTTTAAAACTCAACTCAGACATAATCACTAAAAAGGCATTTAAATTCTGTTTTCCCTAAGTTTGTATCAAGTGGTCCTCCATATCCTGTGTGTATCTCCACTATAAACCTACCATTCTAAAAAATACCAGTTTGTGTGTTTGTTTCTCCTGTGTGTGTGTATATGTATATGTGTTTTACTCTATTGCCAGATATTTGAAAAGAAAGATTGTGTTTCATACTATTCTGTCTTCACAATGTCTAGCACAGTTCCTGCCACAAAATATTACTTAGTAAATGCTCTTGAATGAAGAGTGTGTACCTATTCATTTTTATCATCTTCTCAACAAGATTAGAAATCGTCATTGTGTTTTCTGCGTGAAGATACCTCTAAGTCTTTAGATAATAATCAGTGGAGGCAATTACCATGCTGAAGAAAAGAAAATGAATTTTACCTGTGATATGGATTCCTGTCTTGATAAGAAATTGCTTTACATAAAATAATAGACATGAAACCATGATATTAATGTTTAATAGAAGAATGCTTTTATTGTACCTATGAAAGTATTTATCTATTTTTGCCTTGTTCAATATAAGTAAGCCGAAGGTATAATGAAGAGAAAATGTAAAATGCCTTTATTAATACAGCTTAAATTTCGTATAAATAACCAGTAATAGAAGTGAGATCTATTTCTGTTTGTATATATACTCATTCAAGCAGTAAAGGACCAATGACAAATTCCAAATTGTCAATTTACCCAATAGGAATATATCTATTTTGTATCACAGTAACACAGGACTAACACCTTGGAAAAAGATTGTTCTTTGTTAGAAAAATGTATAGCTTCATTTGAGAATGCTGGACGTTGCTCCAATCTAATATCAGCTGCTCCTGTTATTGGTGCTATACTCCAGTGAATTTGAGTGACAGTCTCGTTTTGCCAGTGCTCATGTTTACTTAATTTCCAGATGTATGAAGACTATTATAATCTATTTTATAAACTGACACTATTTATTAGTGATTTACAGTGACTTCTTTTTACATCTGGATAGATTGCACAGAAAGTGTAATTTTATAAGAATGAGGTACTTTTTTTTTTTTTTTTTTTTTTTGCTAATGGAAAACTACCAGCAGAAAGAAAACAGCAAACAGCAAAAAGGAAAAAAGGAAAAGTGCTCATTTTTGAAATAGGACACCAAATAGAGAACAACTGAGGAAGAAATTCTGCTAAAATAATTGGGACTCAAGGACATTGAAAATCTATGACCTCATCAGCCTGGAGACAATTAATTTTATTATAGTTCATTACATAACCTCCTGAAAATACAATCACTATGTAAACTAAGAAAAATGAAGAAGAAATGAGAAGAATTACTGATAGAGAACAAGTCAAACATTGCCCTTTGGTGGTTTTAATGTTTAGTTATCTCATTAAAATACAGTTTTGAAGTAATTAGTTGTGATATTTGGATGGAACATTTGGATTTACACTCCAATCAAATCATTTGGATCTCTTTTTCAGTCATTTTTAAACAAAGTTGCAAATGGTGGCTACTGCCTTATAAAAATGGACCGTGTATATGGGATGACTGGGGATGACTCCTATTCATTTTTCATTTGTTTCTGCAGATACAGTAGTGAGTACTTTCATTTGTGCTGTCTCTTAGCCAAGAATCCATTTGTTAAAATGCTTATTAATTTATTAATCAAATGTTGTCCCCTAAACTGCTCTTCCTTATATTGTGCGCCTCTGGCAAACTCATCTAGTTACTGCTTTGGTTTCATTCCAGTCTGGTGATCTCAAACTCCTTTTGACCAAACTTTTTTCTAGAATTGTATTTACAGCTGAGCACATGATGTCTTCCTCCCTTCTTCAGATATTCCGTAGTCGCCTTGACAAATCTCAGTATTCACACATATATCAGTCTTTCTCCATTCTCTTCCCTGCCTCTAATATGTTCTGAACCTAGCTGCAAGTGTTTGTTGTGTATACTTACCCTGATTCACTAAATGACAATAAATTCCTGAGAGCTAATCTTTTCAGTTTGTATGGATGAACATTGTCTTTCCGGTAGTTAAAAATAAAGGTAGCAAGCTAGAAATGTTTTTCTCTGATAGAAAAAAGAAATGTATTAGGTTGAACAGAAGAGCACACTATATTTGGTATGAGTCAAGCTGGAATTATTATTATTTTTGACCAATCTGGTTTAAAATCCTCTTCACTGAATCCACTAAGTTATTGTCTTAGGACATCAAATGAAGAAACTTTGGGTCTGTTAAGTGCGAGACACACCACTGACCCTAACACAGAGGTGGCACTTATTAGGTCTTTGGGGAATTTTAAAACTTTTTTATTTTTAAAAAATAGTTTCTGTAATTGTTAGCCTTTTATCCTACTGGTCTATTAAAGACTTGACATGCTTGGAAAATTAGCCAATTTAGACAAATAGTAAATTGAAAAAGGGAGGTGATATAATTTATTGGCTAGAATTCTATTCTTGGACAATATAATAAGCAAACAATTTATAGCAAGTGTGCTTCCAATTTGACTAATATAAAAATGTGTGAGCGTATATGGAGTGGGGAAGAGCATAAAGAAACTGTATACCTTAGCTTTGTTTTCTGTTTTTGTTTTTTAGAGACATTATCTCACTCTGTCTCTGAGGCTGCACATACCTTAGTATTGGTTTGCAACTGGTTTCCTTGACATTGAGGCAGTCAGCAATGCTGGTTTATGTTCTCAGGAATTAAAAACTTTATAGATAACTGAGTAGCTTTTCTTGGCTTGTACGAAACTCTATTTGTGCCATTTCCCAGGTAAAAAAGTTAAAATTATTTTTTTCAATGCCTGTCAGAGAAAGTTTAGTAAACCTTTCCCATTCTGGTCTTTATCTTCGTATTCTATTTCTTGCTATTTCTTAGTATGGAATCTCTTACCCAGTTTGGATGTGATACGTAGTATTTTCAAACACAGCATACTCTTCCTCTTCTCCATGCCCAATTAATTCATTTCCACCTATTAAAATTTTATCCATTCTTCAAAGACTAGTTCAAGCCCCATTTCCTTAATAAGCAAAAGTTTAGAGTTCATATTTCTTTTTCTCCTAAAATATTATTTTCCATATGACATCTAATCTAGAACTATTTTCTGTGGCCATTTAACTCTTCATGTAATTTAACTTTTCCTTATGCTTATTTATTACAAGGTAAGTTTTCAAAAGTAGGAACCATATCTTATCTTTATAATGGCCACTGTGTTTGGTTTAATATTAAATGTTCAGTTACTCAACTATGTGTTGAAATGAGTGGATAAGTTAACGTAGCTGTGTGTAACCAGACTAATGCAAACCTCTCATTACTACCTGAGAAAATGACTCGCATAGTATTCTCTACAAATGATGAGCCACACTTATTTTTTTCCTCAAGCAGTAGTCTTTTTTATAGACAGCTTTCTACACTAGAACTATAAAATAAGATTTTGCAGAGCTAAGAGCTTACCTGTGATTAACTATGTACCATAGGACCATGCACAGTTTCCTCAATCTTTGCATGCCTTTGTTTCTCTATTAGCAACATACAGTAAGTGCTTTCTTTCCCTTGCTTGACAATAGAAGTTATAGGAAATAATGAGTCCTACCTTTGCCTTTCTTGTTCTTCCCAAACAAAAAATGGTTACCAAGATTTCAGGGTCAGTATTTAAAATATATATAATTCTATATAAAAATATATATATATATCTGTACATATATGTGATTAAATATATGCAAGTCTTTTTAAAAATAGTATTTTGTGAGATAATATTGTTCTGCTAATCTATCACATTTACAGCCCTTGGTAAAAGATTACATGTTTAATAAGTATCAAAAGCAAACATTTTGTCTTTGAATATTCTTTTGTTTCTTATATATTTAAAGCTTATAGACGATAAGTTAAAACTTTATAAAATGTTTGAATATAGAATAATGTACTGTGTATAAACCACAACTGCATAGGCAACATTATGTATACAAAATTATTGGAGCAAAAATTACTTAAAATACATCATTTTCATTTTACATTTGTAAGATCTTATTACCCATTTACTCAAAGTCTTTAATCAAGATAAAAGACAAGCTTTTCTGAGAACTTTGGGTTCTAAGCAACCAGAGTCCCAGTTTCTAAACTAGGTACCAACAAGTCCTGGCTGCTGCAGTGAATGCACATGGCTGCTGAGGTATATTTTATCATTTTGAGAGGAACACAGTGATGCTTAATGTCAGCTCAGCACCAAACAGACTATTAGCTTGAGGTGGTTTATTGTTTTAGCATTGGATTGTACTACCTTATTTCCATCACTTTATACCTTTGTGAAGCTGGGTTTTGGAAGTTGCTATGATTATGAGCAACAACAATGGAAAAATCAATGTGGAATAAAATATGAGGATCACAGTATCCAATATGATCCCAAGGTTTGAAAAGTTATGCAGTCTTCAACTTTATTAGCTAAAATAATTAAGTAATTACAGTTATTTAATAATAAATATATTTTTCTTTCACTTTACATGTATTATGTTTTCAAGCGCTACTAACTTGTTATAAATTTTTATTAAATGGTTTGGACCAAGCTACATTTTATTTTATTTTATGTTTTTGAGACAGAGTCTCACTCTGTTGCCCAGACTGGAGTGCAGTAGCACAGTCTCGGCTCACTACAACCTCTGCCTCCTGGGTTCGAGCGATTCTCCTGCCTCAGCCTCCTGTGTAGCTGGGATTACAAGCACGCACCACCATGCCCCACTAATATTTGTATTTTTAGTAGAGACGAGATTTCACCATGTTGACCAGGCTGGTCTTGAACTCCTCACCTCAGGTGATCCACCTGTCTCAACCTCCCAAAATGTTGGGATTACAGGCATGAGCCACCACGCCTGGCCTACATTTTAAATTGAATTGTTAGGTATTTCTTCTGGGCTAGGGTGCTGTTAAAAATTGCTGAGAAAACGTGTAAACCAAGAAAATCTGGGAGTTTTCTTCTCTGAGATAGAAGTCCAAAGAATTTTTTTGAGTTTGAGCAGAAATGATTCCAACTTATGTCTGCATGCTGAGGAGGGAAACACCGAGTCACTTGGGGGGGTCCTGGAGGAGGGGACTTAAATGGTCTCACTTTGGGATGATTGTGTATACATATTGCTTGCCTGGAAAAAAGAATTACTGAACTTCTGTGGTCCTAATGAGACCCCATGTGAAATAGAGAAATGGAACATTTGTGGTGGTACAGATGCCTGTCCATTTTTGTATACAAACAGAGGAATTAAAGCTTATTTTACTTACTGTAACGAGAACTGCCAGAAGTGAGTAAACATAAGTTTTATCCTGAAAGTTTCACTACCTTTGGTGGAGAAATGTTTTAGAATTAACATTAACATGAGTTTTTAGGCATGAATTAATCTATTAATAACTGAGGTCCTCATTTCAGTGTCCACCTTGAAAAGTTTTCCAGAAATGATCATAACATTGTGTATTCACTGTCATTTGTTTCTTAGGTTTTCAAACCAAATATTGTACCCATGGATCATCTTAAGGGATCTATCACATTTCCACTTAATCATTATTAGTAATACTTTTCTCATGTTTTCTTATCTAGTGACAAAAGCACACTTCATTCTTAATGTTCATACTTCTAAGAATTCTAGTAGTCATGTTAACATTGGATTTTAAAAGATTTATTATTTAAAATAATGATTAAATAACATTGCATATTTACTATGAATTGGACATATTTAAGTAAGTGTCTATTAACATTAACAAAGTTATATTGAGGCATTCTTATTGATAATTCATATTTATTATTGTTAGCTGTCAAACTTAATAAGCTGCAGACAGGAAGATATGATTCCTTTACATAATACAATAAAGCAGACAGAAGAATTAAGTTATGAAAAGACAGAGAGATAGTGAGCAAGTAACCAAATAGGATTCAGTTGAAAATTTTCCTTTTTAAATTCATTTAATTCCATGGACCATGTCCATGACAATTTTGTATCAGGAGAGGATCTTGGGTGGTTTAAAAAGGGATTTGTAGAGGAATTGAATTCTCAGAAAGGATATAATAGGGGAGAAAAAGAGGATCTAACCTTACGATGATGTATGTGGATACTTTTTTAGGCATAACATATATTTGGAAAGGAAATGAATTGTTAAACAGAAAAATTATAAAATTTTGAAGATTGATGATAACATAAGGATTTTATCCAACACTTTTGATTTAGAGGTGAAGTGTTTGAGTCCCAGAGCAGATAACAACTTGATTTTGGTCACAGAGCTAGTTGTCAGCAGAGAAACTACTAGAATGTAGAATTTCTGCACATCAGTGCTTTTTCACTTTATGTTCCAGGACAAATTCAAACAAGTTAATTGTGTATTTAATAATTATTTTTAATGCAAGAATCCACTCACGTTGTGATTTTAATTCAGCATATTTTTCTCTGTTTTTAGGACATTGAGCACAAGAGACAGGCAGGAAAATTGTCTCAGTGGAAATAGCATGGGGTTAGTAGTCAGGATGGCAATTTTGACTTTAATATTTACCAGCTCCATGACATTGGAAGATACTTTAAATCTCTTTGCCAGAATTTCCATAGTTTTATAATAGGAAAACTGTCCTATTATGTTGAGATTAAGAATCCAAATTTAAATAAAGTATATAGGGAGGTGGGATTGTTGAGTATGCAGACAATAAGGCTGAGAGTTGTAGGAGACTGTGGTGCTAATATTAGTATTCCAGATGTTGACTAACAGGGTCTCCTTAGAGGAGGATAGATTTCTGTGGTGCATGGTTGAATGTAAAGCCACTTAAGAAGAGAGTAGTGCATGTCAGAGGCACCAACATACACTGATCACTTGCCTCTTTCATACTGTCATGGATTAGATGCATCAAAACAAGGCAGTTATTCCACCCTTAAGAATCTTTCTGGGTCAAATGCTGCTAAGTGTAGCATTAGACTGTTGTTTTTCTTTATTTCTTTCCTCTTTTCCCCAGCCCTCTCCTCCTCTATCTTTTTTTGAGCAGCAAGTACTCTACCCCTTTGGGGTGGTTTTATGATAGAATATAATTAAAGGACAATGGATTACATTGTCATCTATGTGTCCCTTTACATATGAACACAGCAGATGATTCTTCTCACCTTGATATTAACCTTAATAGTTAGTTTTACTTATACAATTGTGCAACAATATGAAGTATAGTATCTCTACTCTTATTTGCTGCTAGTCTTTCTTGGAGAGAGCACCTTTGCCCTCTTGTAAAAGAGGGGGACATGTTAAGTGAGAGAGTAGACAGATCTCATTCACAAAAACAAACATCAGGTTAAACTAGCAGGTGAACAGTGTGAAGAGAGAGAGTGTGTGTGTGTGTGTGTGTGTGTGTGTGTGTGTGTGTGATTTTCTAGGTTAGGGATCTACAAAAACTTGCCCTAGTTAAGGATGCACCAGGTGTGATACTTCTTTAGAGAATTTGCTTTAATATCATATGTACAATTCCTGTGAATTGCCAGATTTGTGTAAAGATTGACTACAGGGAGAAATTCTTCAGTCTTCTATCAGGATAGAGCTCTACTCCAGGGAATGCTTATGCGGATATTGCAGATTTTCTTGCTGGAGTATTAGATGGATGAAAAGAAACTAATAAAGAGTTTGGACCTGGAAAATGCAAAGGATTTTGGAATGAGGACTGATTGTTGTTTTTGAATTTGACAGAGGTGATTTTTCTTCAACAACTGCTCTGAGAAGGATGAAAATTAGGCTAAATGAGGCAACATAAGTGAAAGAGTTTATAAATAGGATTGCTTTATGTGAAGGGAAGGCATGCACAAACAATTACTTTACGTTTAAGTGTAAAATAGTCACTGTCTTGACTAAGGTAAGAATCTGTTTTTTTGCGTGTTTTTTCTGGGAGTCTTTCCCAATGCCTTATCAATCTGAGTGCGTCGTCAGGTGCCTATGCCAACTTCACAAATAAACCAAGTATATTTCTGCATTTTTTTCCAGTAAAAGAGTGGGCTTTAAAGACTTTATTGAAACACAATATATCTAGCAGGGCTAGATTTGAGGGTATGAGTTTGTGCAAGTTTCTTTTCCTAAAATCAGAGCACAAACTATTCAAAGTATTTGTATTGCTTTTGCTAGCTATAAGGCTTTTTTTTTTTTAAATGGAGAGTAGCTATGCTTCATTTTAAAAATGTTAATTCTAGTATAAACACAGCACTCTTCATATTGAGAGCTTTTGAACTCTACTCCTGAACAGAAACACAAAGGAAACCCTTGAAAGCAATGCAGATGTTGTACTGACTATATCTAGGCCTTGTTTTGTTTATAGTTTAAAAATCCGTGGGAAAATGATGATCAAAGGCAGGGTATAATTCATACAGAAAACCATAAGACCACTTCATCTGGCTAGATTCTGTAAAAAGCCTTTGATTCAAATGGTTCACACAAAGAAAAAAAAGTCCCATAGGTTCAGAGTTCTTTCCTGCAATAAACTTCCACTGTAAACAGGAAGGCTCTTGGGCCTCTTATAAATTTTAGAGGCAAATGATACTCATTGCCTTGCACTCAATAATTATGACTTTGAGACAACAGTTGGAATCATTAGTAAAAAGTTCTGATTCTAACTTCAATATGAAGTTTATTTGCCATTACCATAATATTTATTTGTGCAGCAGCAGTTTATTGAAAGAATGTGAAGGATACATGCTATTTAGTATATTTAATGGTAACTAAATGCTATGATTCTAAAGAACTTGACAATTATATCATCAGTACCAAAGAAGAGAACTAGGAATGCCAAACCTTTATGCTGATTGATACTGTGCAGCAAAAGTATTAAACAGTTATCCCCAAGTTAGAATAATGTAATTTTCATTGTAAGTTAGAAAAAGGGGCTAGTAAAACTTTTTAGCAAAATTGATGACTTTTTATGATTAAAAGTGTAATTTGACCCTAATTTTCAATGGAGACAAATGCATATAGAATTAATTGAAGTAATGGGGAAATCAATAGTAGATGCACCATATAGTTTAATAATAATTATAACGGTTATTATTTTAAAAGAAACTTCCTCTGCAGGAGAAAGAAAATACACACACACACAAACACATTATAAATATATCTATCTATCTATCTATCTATCTATATATATATATATATATACACATTATAAATGTATATATATAAATTTGTATATAATTTGAAGGGGGAGCGTCTGAATGATAGTATATGCTTTTCTGTCTTTAAAGCCCATTTAGGATCTGGAAAAAAGGTATGTCTCTGAACCAGTCTGAGTGGATTTTTACAAATGAAACCTCAAATAGCATTTATATCTAAACCCTCACAAACACTTGGGAAAATTTAGAGTTAAACGCAAATTTGGGTGGGGTTACAGCACAGATTTTACGGTTTTGTTTTGTTTTGATTTTTAAACACAGTCCACACAGACCCATCTGTCTTCACATGAAAGAACCAGTTCTTTGGAAAACATGCTTTGGCTTCAGATTCACTGGGGAACTAAAGCCAGAGCCCCTGAATTTTTCTCTATGCTGATGAGGGGAGCTAGGGAGGGTGCTCATCTACTTTATTGCAGGGGAAGTACAGCCGGTGACCCCTGTTTTGGGATACTGTCATTTGCCCCTTCTTCCCATCCCTCACTCTATACTCAGAACCAGTATGAGGCTTTTCTGGGACTAAGGCAAGGTACAGAGGGGTCAGGAGGCGCTGGAAGGACTGGTTTGCAAAGAGGTAATCTTTGGAATGAAGCTGCACAGCTGAAAGCGCGCGACAAGAGATGCCTGCGCTGTGGCGAGTCAGTTTTCCGGCTTTGAGAAGCCTTTATCCCTACTCCTCTTAGCTTTCTGAGCAGCATTTGCAGTCAAGTGCAAACAGATCGCATATTTGGCGCAAAGAGCCCTGAGGATGACGGATGTGGGATCATTCCCCGGTTTCCCCCGGGCCAGGTGCTAGATAGTTTGAGGAGGAACTGTTCTCCAGTTCTCCACGCCTGCAAACGGCTGAAGGGAGCAAGCGGAGCTGTCCAGCACTATTGAGGAGCCGGCGCAGCCGGGAGCCCCGCGCGCAGCTCCGGGCTGAGGCTCAGTAACAGCGCTCTCGCCAGAGCAGACGCTGTCTTCACTGCCGCCCAGTTCTGGGCTCGCTCCGCACCCACGCGGCCTCGCAAGAAGCGGTGAACGCAAGTCTCCAGGAGCTGCTCCAGCAGGATGGGCGCCAACATGTTGCCCCCTGCCCTTCCCTTCCCATGTAAGCGTCTCCTCTGGAATGGGCTGGCTGGACGCTTGGCCTTTCCCTTTCGCCTTGAAACTTCCTAAATAAACTCGGAGAAAGGACAACGTGAACCCTAACCCTCACTTCACACTGTCAGGCTTCCCCAAGGTGGCTCTAGGGGGAGGCCTGTCCCCCCCACCCCCGAACCCTTCTCCCCACCAGCACCTCCAGGGCGGGTGTATTCCCCAGGGCCCAGGATAAGGCGTTTGGGGGTTGGGGTCCCTCAGTCCGATCCAAGCTCCTGTGTGCACCTCCTCAGAGCAGGGAGGGCGCGCAGAGGACAGCAACGAAGTGTCCTCCTTGCTCCTGAAACGTGGCGACAGGCGAGGCAGAGACTCCCAATGAGTATGATGGCGACACGTGATAGTGGCGGAGGGAGTGCATGGGGGGGCGGGAGATAAAGGGAGAGAGAAGGAGGGAGGCGGGCAAGTGGAGAGAGGCGGGAGGAGAGGGGCGGGAGCAGAGAGAGAAAGGGGGCGAGATAGGCGCGCAGGCGGCAGAAGCCTCTGCCTCCCTTCCTGCTTGGGCCGCAGCCCTCCCCGCCCCACCGACAGCGGTCACACACTTGGAGCCTCCCCGTGAGCGGGAGCGCGGCGCACGGCGATGCGCCGAGCCGGGCGCTGAGCGGCGCCGCTTGAGCAGCAGCAGAGGCGGCGGCTGCCCCCAGCCCAGCCCGGCGCTGCCGCGGAGCCCGGGCCACAAGGTGCGGAGGCACCCCAAGTTCCCGCCATGAGCAGCTGGCTCGGGGGGCTCCGCGGCCCCGGGGACTCCCTCCCTGCCGAGCACGACCGCAGAGCCCAGTGGCTCCGACGCGCTTAACGCTGCCGCTCGCGGGTCCCGCCACCGCCGCCGCCCGTGTACCCGCCGCCGCCTCGGCCGTTGCAGCGCCGCCGGCAGCATGTCTCGGAGGAAGATTTCGTCCGAATCCTTCAGCTCCTTGGGGTCCGACTACCTGGAGACGAGCCCGGAGGAGGAGGTGGAGTGCCCCCTGTCTAGGCTCTGCTGGAATGGCAGCCGGAGCCCGCCCGGGCCGCCTGAGCCCAGCGCGGCCGCCGCCGCAGCCCCAGCCCCGGCTGCTTCTGCTGCCGCGGCCGCCGCCACGGCCGGGGCCAGGAGAGTGCAGCGCCGGAGGCGGGTTAACCTGGACTCGCTGGGCGAGAGCATCAGCCGCCTGACAGCGCCCTCGGTGAGCAGGGGGCAGAAGGGGGGACTGCCTTTTGGGGAGAGGACACGGATCCGTAAAGTTGGCGCCGGGTGAGCCGGGCGCGAGTGCAGAGCCCGACCGCTTGGGGGCGGCCCGGCCTCCCCCCGCCCAGCCTAGGGTTCCAGGGGCTCTGGGCTACAGCAGATCTCCTAGGCTAGGGTGGAAGCGGAGACTAGAGCGCTGGGAAGGAGTAAGATTCCACTCTTTTGAGGTCTCCTGATTTGGGGGTCTGTCTGCCCACCTCTAGCCTTGAACCCTACTTTACCACTGTTCCCCCTGGACAGCCCCAGTGCTGCTTCACAACCCACCTGTTTTCTTTCCCCTAAACTTTCCCAGGCTCTGTGTTTGCAGTTTGGTTTCCCTGTCTTTCATCCTGTTCTCTAGCATCCCAAAGGAGCCCCAACCCCTTCCAGGAAACCCTTCCTCCTCTTATTTCCCACACTCTCTTGGTCTTAGCATGACCTTCTCTGACATCTTGGAATTCCACAGGCTATCTGCATTCTGTGTTGCATCCTTTTTCTCAGATCTTCAGATACTTTTTGGCAGATACTTTTCTGAGTGTGCCTTCTAATGAAGGAATCTCAAATCTCGAGTTCTCCCAACCTCGTAGCTGTTTTTTTTTTTTTTTTTTTCTTATAGGCTAAGCATTTATTCTTCTCTGGATAAACCTGGTGTCTGGTTTTCTTCTTTTTTTAAAACAAAACAAAACAAAACAAAACACTTTAATTTTAAGTCCCAGGATCCATGTGCGGGATGTGCAGATTTGTTACATAGTTACAAAATGTGTGCCATGGTGGTTTGCTGCACCTACCAACCCATCTCCTAGGTATTAAGGCCCACCTGCATGAGCTATTTAAACTGTGCTATGCTTCTTGCACCTGTACCTCATCCTTTACCCTCTCTTCAATGGATTCTCTAGTGCTTTCTCTCTTATTTTTGATGGATTCTTTATACTAGGCTGTTTCTAAATATTTATGGAGAGAATGAATGCCTTCCTAGACCTCTCCAACTTGTGCTCATCTCGGGATGTCTGTATGAGCAGGTTCAGGTGTGCACCAAACTCCCCCTGGTTATAGGCATCCTTCCAGAATACTCCTGCCTTATTCCCACCCAGGCATTTCAGCTACCCTTGGCTTTTACCTCTTGCTGGAATGCCAGACCTCTGATCCAGTCTTTCCCTGTCTGGGCGAGCTCTGTTTTGAAGGAATGCACTCTATTGCAGACAGAATTTGAAAAGGATTCAGTGTCAATCCTCACCAGTCCCATCTTTTATCCTCACCCTGACCTTGGAGAGCTTTAACTCTTCCTGACAGCACTTTTACCTACTCACCCCTAGGACTTTTACTTCTTTAGAGTTTCCAGAATGAATCCGAACATTGATCTTGTTTGATTACTGTTGAGTCTCTCTTTTGAGGTTACTACTGCAGTTGATGGTAGGAGGGACCAAAGAAGGACTGGGACCCTGAGGGGACCGAGTACTGGTGCCGGGCAGTTCTTCAGATATTCTTGTGGCACTTGCATTAATGGAGAATGATGTTTTTCTTTTATGAGATCTGATTGAAGACATATAAATTACTTATTATGTTATTTATTTTGAACTAATTTAGTTATTAGGAACACATATTGAGAAAGTCATCTTGCTCTTCTTGTGTATTTTTCTATTTGATATATCTTTCTGCCACTTTTTCTTTCTTGATAACCTAGAAAACAATCCTCAGGATAGGTTGGCTGCTTTTTGCTGTTCTTACCTGCCAATATTTCCCAGGCAATGTAATTTTATGAATTATTTGATGTGGCAAATTGTTGAATATAATTCTTTATAACAGGAGTCCAGTGACCCCAGGCATCTGTGGGCTTGTGTCACTACCTAAAGCAACACTTGTGCAATTTTAATAGTTATTCAGTACCACAGATTCTTATTTAATGAAATGATTTTGCTAAAGATAATTAGTTTGTGATTAGTTTGGGGAGAATTGTTGATATAACCTTGGAGGGAATTTTTTTTTTTTGACTAAGAATTAGAATTTACAAATTTCTAAAAGTAATGGCAATGCCTCTGACAGTGCTAATTTAAACTATTTTCAACAACTTACATGAGGAGTAGATAAGAGAAACTGAGAACTGAAGTATTTTCTGCCAGAACAAGAGGGAGGAAATAATCTCTGATAGTTACTTTTATAAATCAAATTTAAATGACTCTGCCTTTTTGCTGGATGAAAAGAATGTATCCAGAGAATGGTTTTCAGAATAGGCAATTTGAAAATAATTGTGAAGATCAAATAAATGCAAAAGCTATGTATACTTTCCACACCATAATTCTTTTCTGTTATGAAAAGCGTCTGTCAGGTGGATGCTGAGAACATACAGGTGAGTACAGTATAAACATTTCGACATCATAACACATGTGTAGAAAAATTCTCCTTGATTAACCATATCACCAATAGACTTAGTGACAAAAGAGAGAAATTATATTTCAAAGCAGTGACTTATTTCTGTGTGGTCCTTACCTTATTTTCTTTTATTTGGCAAGTTAGGACACTACCTCAAAAAGTCCCAATAGATTCATTTTTTGACATTGTCAGGATGTCATGGAAACTTCTTTGAATATACTTCAGAAGATGGATTATGCCCTCTATTCTCTGATTAAAGCTGAGAATCTTTTTTTTTTTTTTTTTCCAACTGAGCCATTACCAGAGCATTTCTAGTTGGGAATTTCTAGCTGTTTTGAGTCTTGCGAGCTTTCTTGCATGCCAGCACGATATACTTCAGGAGAAACTGTGCTTGCTATGGAAGCTCCTGTTTTCTCAGTTGTCTCGTCATGGAATGTCTCAGTCACTTGAAATTTCTTTTTCATTCAGAATGATTTGCAAATAAAAAATGAAAATGAATTTAATAAATACTAGAACATTGCCAAGTATTAAACTAATTATTTGACCCATGGGATATCCAGACTTATGTTTTGGACACTTAATGGTCACTTTAAGATGCATTGATGTTGAGTGTAAAGATTATAATAATTTATACCACTATTTAATAATGAAAGTAAGTTGCATTGGTGAAATTGAAAAAAACTTCCAGAATTCAGGATACCTGATTCTAATTTTGCCTTGAGAAACTTGCATATCTCTGGACACATTACTTTAAATGGCTGGGATTTCCCAAGCTTTGGATAGACTGTGATATTGGCATCTGAAAGGAAAACATGGCATATATTGTAAGTTTTAAAACTTTTGAGGAAAGTAGTTTACTTTTCAAAATAGGGGCACCAAAATTCTATTTAATCCACCTAATTACTTAAAAATATTTTAGGATCTATGTGGCAGGTATTGTGCAGAGCATTTGAAAGGCAAATGCTGAGCAAAGCCTGTCTAGTCTTTGACTTCATGGGACCTCTTTAATCATTATCTTTATTTTAATGAAACTATATTAACAGAAAACATAAGAACTTCAAGTGTCTTGGAGAAATCTAGGGGAGGCTTTATTTATCATCCACTTTGGGTAGTTTTGTTCACTGTGAATCTCTGGGGTGCAGCCAAAATAGCAAAAATAACCCTCCAATTAGCTGGGCATGGTGATCCCAGCTACTTGGGAGGCTGAGGCATGAGAACCGTGGAGGCAGAAGTTGCAATGAGCTGAGATCAGGCCACCGCACTCCAGAGCTTGGGTGACAGTAAAACTCTGTCTCCAAAACAAAAACAAAAAAATACCTCAAGACCTTAAGACCTGATTGAAGATGTATAAATCATTTATTACATTCTTTATTTTAAAATAATTTAATACTTGGGAATACATATTAAGAAACAGCTGGGGATTTCACGTCAAGGGTGAACTTAGCAACTCATTTTTTTGGATTTTATTCTTATTAATGAGAGTTGCTTAGTTACTCTATCACTGTGACATCAATTTTGGGTTTGCAGGTGTCATCCTGTCAGTGAAGATAGGCCACTAGAGTTATGTAAGGGCAAGGCTTCTCTAGATTTCTTGACAGAACGTTGCAAGTGGCTTTGAAGACCTCAGAAGCTTTAGAGAGCAGAATGGCAGGAATAAAAACTAAGTAACAGAATTGGAAGAGTGGCAAATAAAGAGAGGAAAGTGATTTAGCTATGGAGTTGTTCAAGAAACAGAGACCAGTGAAGAGGAAAAAATGAAGGAGGAAGCTTAGATTCAAGTGACAGAAAAGCATAAATTATTTTGGGGAAGAAAATTATCTTAGTACACGTTGAGAAAAGAATGAAAAGACATAAACTACATATTTAGCTTCTGTTGATATTAAATAAAATGAGCTTTCTGACATGTATAAACCCTGAAAAAAAATCCTTAGAAAGTATGAGTGTAACTAACATGTAGACAATGAAAACTGTACAAAATATATTTGTAAGGTAGGCTATTTGACAAATTTAGGTAGTTTAATTAAAGCATTTTAAATTGGGGGCTGAATTTGAGGTAACAAAGTCATAGAAACAGATTCATTATAATTATAAAATTATATAAAATACATTCTAATTAACATTTTCACATTTGTTGAAAATAGATACTATAATCTGAAATTAGAATTTAATGGTGATCTATTGACTTTCTTTACCTTATCCCTAATCATTTAGAAACAACATGGCAGAGTTGAAAGAACAAAGTTTTGGAGTCCGACAAACTTAAGTTTGAGTAATCCTCTGCTGAGCCCCTTACTAAGTGTGAGTCCCTGGGAAAGCTAAGTCTTCTCTGAGCCTTAGTTTCCTCTTTTGTGAATTAGAAATAATAACTACTTTGTGGATTTGTTATGGAATTGTTGATCAGGAGTTATTAGTTCTTTGTAAAACTTCCCAAACTCAATAGATGATAGTTTCAGGGTGAGATCCATTCATTTTAACTGAATTGGAATGCCTCAAAGTGATCTAAAGTTTTTCCTTTTTTTCTCAATAATTCACTCGTTAATCACCTAATTGGAAGAGTTTATAGAATGGGTTAACAGATGTCAAAAAAAAAAAAAAAAGGTGATAAGAAGCACTTTAGTTGGCATAGCCCAGACAATCCATTAAAAAAATTAGAACTGGAGTCCCTTTTTGGCTCCCTGCCGAATTCATGCATGTACACAGACATAGACAAATTGCAGATTCAAAGATTTCCACTAGATTACTCAATGCTATGTGGAAATATGAAAACTACTTTATAAATTCAATAAAAATACAAGAACATATTTATTTGGCAGAATGTAGGTATTTCATGATAAGTTAATTTTAAATTAGAAAAACAGTTGTTAAAAGAGAAATAATTTATTTCATTTGCCTGAGAATTCTGAACATTCTTCATCTACTGCATTCAAACTAATCTATATGTGTGTTCAAAGGCCTTGAGAGTGAGATGCAACAGTTACAAAGCAAATGCTGTTTATATTTTATGGTGCTCTCTTTTTGTTTGGCTATTAGTTCAATTGCTAGGCTTTCTTTTTCCTTTTTTTTTTTTTTTTTTTTTTTTGAGTCTCACTCTGTTATCTAGGCTGGAGTACAATGGTCACTTTAAAGGTAAGTTTTGACAATAAGAAATGACATCAGTGATTATTATGTTTGAAAGTAGAGGTCAGAAGTGATTATATGTTCCTTTTTAGTGTATAGTTTATTTACCTTTTTTTCCATTTATTTTATTGCATTTTAGGTTTTGGGGTACATAGGAAGAACGTGCAAGAATGTTGCATAGGTACACACGTGGCAGTGTGATTTGCTGCCTTCCTCCCCATCACCTACATCTGGCATCTCTCCCCTTGCTATCTCTCCCCAACTCCCCACCCCCCACCGTCCCTCCCCTATTTCCCCCCAACTGACCCCAGTGTGTAGTGCTCCCCTCCCTGTGTCCATGTGTTCTCATTGTTCAACACCCGCCTATAAGTCAGAACATGTGGTGTTTGACTTATTTTATTTACCTTTAAGGACTCTGAGATACATGGGCGAAGTACTTGAGTGCTATTATATATTTTTCCCATCTATGTAGTCATCAGTCTTTTTGTTTAGTTTTTTGTCTTGTTTCCTCTTTATACAGAGCTGTAAGTAAAATACAAGAGCTGAAAGTAAAATAAAACATAAATATTTTATTGAATATGATAGGAAAATAAATGCATTATGATTTGACATATACATTGTTGTTCATGAATTATTAGGAAGGTATAATTTTCTTTTGAGATTTCACACATATGTAGTCACATAGGGAGTATATTTGCAAAGGCTATCTATTGAGCAAGTTTTTTTCACAGGCCCTTTATTTGATGGATGAGCCAGAGAGTTACTTTAAAATGCAGTGCCACTGTCCTTGATTTTGTATGTTTAACTAGTGTTTAGCACAGTATGGTTGTTCAATAAAATGCTCAGGAGGGCCGGATGCAGTGGCTCTTGCCTGTAATCCCAGCATCCCAGCACTTTGGGAGGCTGAGGCAGGTGGATTGCCTGAGGTCAAGAGTTCAAGACCAGCCTGGCCAACATGGTGAAACCCTGTCTCTACTAAAAATACGAAACTTAGCTGGGCTTGGTGGTAGGTGCCTGTAATCCCAGCTACTCGGGAGGCTGAGGCAAGAGAATCGCTTGAACCAGGGAGGCAGAGGTTGCAGTGAGCCAAGATTGTGCCACTACACTCTAGCCTGGGAGACAGAGCAAGACTCCATCTTAAAAAAAAATAATAATGCTCAGGAGAAATGGATAGATGTTTTGTGTTTGATATTTTTTTAGTGCATAGTATATTTTGTTCCATCAACCAAAATATTGAGATTTTTTGTACAGCCTGTGATAGACATATTCAAGTGTGCAAACCTGTTTGAATTTTGCTTATACCTTAAAGCAAAACTTCAGAAGGAAGTCATTTTAGAAAAAGAGCAGATAGAACAGTATCTTCCTTTTTGGACTCTCCATTGTGTAATATTTTAGGAAGTTAGGTAAATGCAATGACTTCTCCAGTCTAGGTTACTATTTTTTTTCCTGCACAATTCTCTGTCAAACGAGAAGACACGTTTGTCAACAAGTGGGTTACTGTTGCCAAAAATGCACTCCTAGGAGGTGGAAATGACTTAATTGTGACCCTTAAACATCACTTCAGGCCAGGGTCTGAAGATCTAGAATTACGTGTTTTTAGCTCAGACTTCATATCATTGAGGGCTAGAGTCATTTAGGAGGTAGAGCAGGTGGAAATATCTCTGAAGGCGGGAAATTTGCTGAGGCTGTTGTAGGGAATTGATAAAGAGTAGACATTCTTACAAACAATGAGAAATCACTCCCAGGGTAGGCTTTGTTTGAGGCTTATCAAACAGTTCTTCATTTAATCTAGTAGCTCTCAAGCTTCGTTGAACCCAAGATGTACCTGAGGAAAATTGTTAGAATGCAGATTCCTTGGCCTCATCCTCAGAGGGTCTGGTTAGATAGTTACATGGAGGAGCCTATATTACATTTTGAACAAAACTCCAGGTAATTGCTCAGCACGCTGAAGGTATGTCTAGTGGTGACTGAATTCCATACCTTGAGGACTACTGAGCAGTGAGCTCTACGAGCTGATTTTTGGAAAGAATGATCCTGAAAGTGGCCTCCTTTGGGATTAATATATCCAGACAACTATTACAGGGAGAATAACTGGGACAGGGAGAAAGGTGGTGAATTGGCACTATTATCCACACATCCTATGGCCATATCTTTTGTGGTCAACATAATCTTATCGGTTGTATGGTAGGAGGTATTTGAAGTTTTACTATTTGTAGCTTTGTTATCAGTGGACTCTGACCACTTTTCCTGACAATGTTTTGTTAACTGGCCTATGTTGATATTCAGTAGGTCACATATCATTGCTATGAGTATCTTGTAGCCCCTATCCCCAAAACAGAAACAAATATCTGAAAAGGCTGGGGATTGTAAAGAAAAAGAGGGTTGTTGTGAGGGTGAAGTTGACATTCCCATCAGCATTTGTGTTTTCTAATGCTGAGAGTGAGATTGACACACTTCTCAAATACTCCATCTACTGGTTCATTTTGGAGGAATGACTTGTTTACATGCCAATGAAAAACTAAAAAGGTAAAGGGAGAAAAAACAGATCTGAACGCTAGAATTTCCTTTTCTAGAAAGAAAATAATAGGAGGTTCAAGTATCAGATGCATAGGCCCACCTCTCAAACCTTACCCCAAAATATGACATAAACATGAATGCTTGGTAATCTCTGCATCCTTAGTCATTCTGCCATTCAGTGGCGAAGTTGAGTGGGGGTCTAGTTGAACTGTCCAAGGAAATAAATGGTGATCCAACATTTTAAGAATTTGTTTTTGCAAACAACTCTAATAATCTATCATGTGTGGAGGTCACGATGTTACCTTAATTTAAGTCCATAAAGTCCACAAAGTCCACTTGACTCCTTTTCCATTCACTGTGTAGCATTTGTTATGTATGAGTCGACTGGCCGATGGCAAATATCAGAATGTTCTAAAGTATGCTTCCATTCCTTGTTGCTTTATGTCTATGCTTCTTCATACATGAACCCTCCAACTTAATACTGGGAGAGGATGGTTTTTCTGACTGTCTTTATGTACACATGCACACACACATGCACACATATATCCTGATTTCTGTCACTGCATTTCTTCCCCTATAGAATCCTTAGTTATTACTTATATCTCCATTATGGGACTTACTGTATGTACCTTGATTTTGGTTTATTCTACCTCTTTAAGATGGAAAACATATCTCATTTATCTTTGCATGCCCATGACTAGTAGAGTATCTGAATTACAAAGGCACACAATAAATGTTTGCTAAAAGAATGAATAAATGATTGAATAAGTTTTTGTATAGTTTGTGGTGTGTCTGGTACTGCTTTTTTGGCTATAATGATTTTGTGATTTTTTTTTTTTATGAAGATTAAATTCTGTGATGGCATTTACAATTTCCTTACTCTCTTTCTCCAGATTTTGTGATTTTTAATTGATTATTTTATTTGACTATTCTGTTTGTAGCATTTTCTCAGACATAAATAGGAATATAGTTATAACATTATTTTTAGAATTCTTTAAGGTTTTCTAAACATTCTCCTACCTGACGTTTTATTTGAACTTCATAATAATCTGTAGATTTTATGCAGATTGCCTCTCACTTTGGGAAGTGTCATTATCTTAAAATGCCTGTAGACACAACAGCTATTTGGGGGCACTGATGTGCTGCCATTTACAAGGGTGTGTATATTATCTCCTAAAGAGATGTGTATCTGAAGATAGAGAGACAGTAAATCTGTCATGCTATGTTGTTCACTTTATTTTAGTATTAAGAAATCGTGTATTGCCAAATATTCTGTTAAATAAAATTTTACAAACCAGCATATTCATAGATCTATCTTACAATAATCATTAGAGGACACAATAGTGGCACAGGGAGGGATAGTGTCCTTGAAAAAAGTATAAAGTTAGAAATTGCTGATTTAAAGATTGGGGAAGAGAACTGATCATGAATAGGAAGAAATATTATTGCGTGTTTTTTTCAGGGCCCCATTGAGGTTGGAGAGAATGAATCAAATTGGAAGGATGAGTATGACATGCAGAGGCATAAAACAATGGTAGTATTATTTATATACTGGAAGGCCTATATGTCAGATTGAGCTTGAGGTGTTTGGGGACAATCCATTGGAGTAGAGGGTTATGTCTTAAGAAATAATGAGTTACTTTCCAAATGGGAAAAACTGCAATAATCCAAAGGCATTTCTAGTTTGAACACCGATCTGATATTAAGACTACTTTGAATATATCTAGAGCGTTCCTTCACTATTCAGTTCACTCTGTTGGAATGGTTGATTTGTTTACCCCACTTCTAAACCAGAATCAGGTAACCTGGTAACTAGTTAGTCTTTGGGAAACTCAGTTCTAACTAACTGCTTGATTAGTATTTACATCATGCTTTCAAAGTTAGGACTCATCCTTGAAAAGCCTAAGGATATTTAGCTACATCATTCCTGCATTTTTTATGGTTCCATTTAATAGTTGCTATACTGTAAGGTTTTCTTGGCTCAGGCTTGATATATTACTTTCTGAGTGTAAGATAGTCTATAGTATTTAGAGTAGCAGTGGCCACCAAAACATTTCATATTGGGTTGGAGAGTGCAGTGGCTATTTTCTTAAAAAGGTAGAAATTTGTTCTGGTGAGTCAAACATTCTAAGTGAGCTATTGCATATGCAGAACTGATTTGTAAGAGAAAGGTGAAATTCAATGAAATACACTTAAGAGTTAAAGGATTTTAAAATTGTTAATCAGTCCTTAATAATCCCAAAGGTTCTCCTGTGTGTTTCAGTGCTGCAGTGTTGTCCTTATGAGTATTAATTATCACTCTGCTATAGATGTGTGAACATCCTGGTATGGGCAGTGTTTTAGATAAGCAAATGCTTGATTACAGCAAACTTGCTCTACACAGAAGCACTGAGGAAGTAAATGGCGCTTCTGTTCTGATGAGGTTAATGTGCATACCATTTCTCATATGCCACCAGGGAGACTCTTAGGCAAGGGAAAGATAATGTGAGTAGAGTTTAACCTTTTTCCTATCTTTTAGATTTCTGGATAATTTGGTGAATGTGCTTGTCTTGTTTTCCTTGAAAAATGCCTATCAGCTTGTATGTGTATGTGTGTGCAAGTAATGGTCGGAGGCTGATCCTACAACTCAATAAATGCTGCATTCTAGTTTTTTTCTAATTTGACTTTGGGGAAATAATTTTCGTCTCCACTTCCCATCTCTGAAATCATATCTATCTCACTAATCTCTCACTCAAGAGTAAATATGTAATAAAATGTAAACAGTGAATGGAAGACATTGTGTTTACTATTATTCATGACTTCCCTGTACTGCCTCACTTCTTTTAAACCAAAATATTTTTTCAGAGTCTTTATTTACATTCTGGAAAAGAGGAGATTTGTAGTCTGGCAAACTTTTCTGGTTATCTTGTTTATCGCTGGATAAATTTGCCTCTCTGAGGGTATTAGAGGTTGTGTATAAAATGAGGTTAACAGTTAATAGGATTATGAAGATTAAAAGTATAGTAATGCCTAGCACGGTATTTGGACTATAGAATATGATCATTAGATTCTGGTGCCTTTCTCTAACCCCTTCTTAACAGTTATCCTGATACCTTCAGTTACTTCTAGCCACAATCTCTGGCAAAGTCTCTAGGTATTACCTTTTGTCCTGGTTCCTGTTTAGTGCTCTTATGCTTTTTATGGGAAATAGTTCCAACATTTTTGGGTATATGACATTTCAGGGTTATTCTGTAGGGGCAATATATTTACAAAAGATGGTCTCTTTCAGAAATCTTAAAAACAAATGTGATCTTACCAGGTTCTTGGTTATTCAATATTCACTTACCTCTCACGTTCATTCATTAATTCAGACAGTATTTATTATCAGATGAGCACTTAAAAATTTATTTAGCTTATACTCCATATACTTTAAACACATGAAGTGGAGGCTCCGAGAAAAAAAAATTGACATTGTCATTTGTATATTTAAAAATGTAAAATCACACCTGTAATCTCAGCACTTTGGGACGCTGAGATAGGAGGATTGCTTGAGCCCAGGAGTTTGAGACCAACTTGGGCAATATAGTGAGATCTTGTCTCTACAAAAATCTGTAAAATTAGCAGGGCACAGTGGCGTGCACCTCTGGTCCCAGATATTCAGGAGGTTGAGTTGAGAGGATCACTTGAGCCCAGGTGGTCAAGGCTGCAATGAGCCATGATCACACTACTGAACTGCAGCTTGGGTGACAGTGAGAGGCTGTCTCCAAAAAAAGAAAAAATGTAAAATCACATTTAAAAAATTACCAAATTATGTCCACAGCAGCTATTGTCTGCCCTTCTGTCTGTCTCTGCCCCTTATTCTATGTTGACTTTTCCTAGTTTGGGATGATGTGAAGGACATATGGTCAAAGTACAGTACAGTCTGTATCTAAAAAGATCAGTTGAAGCTATAGTAATGATGATGATAATAATATTAATAATATTGATTTATTGAGTGCTCACCATTATCAGGCAGTGTGCTCAGTGTTCTACGTATTTTATTCCATTAAATACTCACAATGGTAATGTAGGGGTGATGCCTTACTGTCGTCATAGGACATTAACAGAGAACATCAAGAGCCTATGTATCTAACTGTATCTTGTGGTATTCTAATTTATATACTCATGGTTCTTCGATATACTCCTTGAGTATACCAAACAGGCATCATTTTGCCTCAGGGCTTTTGTCCTGTTTCCCATGTCAGAAATGTCCCTTCTCTCAAGATTGGCTCTTTGTTAGCTTTCAGCTTCCAGCTCAGCGTCACCTCATCAGGCAGTAGCCCTCCCACACCAGCCATTCTCTATCACATCACTGTTTATTTGTTGTTTTCATCATAGCTCCACCATCAGAAATTGTCTTCTTATTTACCAGTTGACTTGTTAGCTGTCTTCCCTCATTGTAATTTAAGTTACACAAGGGAGGAACCTTGTCAGGTTTGCTCACTGTTGGCTTTGCAGCACCTAGAGTAGTCCTAGCTACTACTGTAAATTTACATATAACTTTACAATAAAGTTATATAGAGGTAGCATCTCTATATAACTTGATTGATGTATAGTGTCCTTTCAGAGAAAGACTTAGAGCTTGGAAAAGAAAGAGGATAATTAAAAATAACTCATGGGAGACGGGAGAAGGAGAATTGACATGTTAAGCAACTGCTATGGAACCAGCATTTATCAGGTGCTTTTATAATATGTATCACTAAATTTTCAAAATAATCTCATAAGAAAATTTTGATTCAGAGAAGTTGAATAACCTGCCTATGATGGCAGTTAATTATTGATGGAAATAAGGTTGGAATATTGTTCTGTTTAACTCCAAATCTCATATGTCTTTCAGTGTTTTATGTATTTCAAGCTTTGGTGAATGTGGTAGACATTGTAATTCACTGCCTAGATGCCCCTTTAGTAACAAAGGACTTATTCCTCTAGATGCTGGCAGTACTGTTAACAATCAACCCTCAGTCATTAGTCCTCTCTATGTATTGCCTTGGCAGAGGATAGCTGCTTTGCTCAAAGTCATGCCCCATTCCCACCACTAATCAGCATGGGTTAAGAAAGCTAGGCCTTCTTGCTGTAATTTAGGCAACTCTGAGGTCAGAGCTCCATGTAGAGTCAGCTGAGACTTCCATTGGGACTTCATTATAGTCCAGCTTCTCCCTGTGGCCAGTTCTGCTTTCTTCTTTACCCTTTCACAGTTGTTGATCCCAAGAGCACTCCCTAATAAGTTTGCTGTGTGCTTATCTCCTCCTTAGAGTCTGCTTCCTGGGGAACCCAACTTGTGATGGTGAGTTTGAGAACTGTCACGGCATTAACAAAAGTGCAAGATTCAGCAATGGGAAGGTGGCATATGGGAGAAATATAATGATAGATTTGGATTTGGATATTTTGAATTTAGGTAAAAATGATTAGCTCTGCACTGTGAGATCTTTAAGGGTTTGTATTACTGAATCACCAAGCTCAGTTCAGTGCCTGCCAGTTGATTCAATATATAGAGGATTGAAAATATGGGATGGTAATCTGGCTAAGAGCTTGTGGTTGAAGATAGTTACAGTAGAGGTGATAGCTAGTATCTTGAAAATTGACGAAGTCTCTGAATGAGACAGAAAAAATCAGAACAATAGAGAATTAGGGAGAAATATACAGAAAGAATCAAAAGAATAGAGGTGTCAGGATATTTTTGTGTGTTTGCAGGATGGGAGGTGACTGAGGAGCAGCTGGGAGCAAGGACTCAGTTGTTGATATTCACAAAATAATGAAATTTAAGGATGGTCTTTTCAAATCCAGTATGAGTAAGGATGCTAGTGGCCTTAGAAAAGCGATGCCAATCTTGCAACTGAGATAAAGACCTAATTAACTAAGTTTAAAGAGGGAATATGTGGTGAGTAAACAAAGGATGTTGTGGGAATACATCTCTGATTCAAGATTTTGATAAAAATGGAGAGACAGCAGCACCTGTGAGGCCCAATCTAAGTTTATTAGAGTTGGAAATTCATGTGTGAAGGTAAAAGATAAGTAAAAAACTGGAGATGGATGAGATAGCTAAGACTTGATCAAGGAGAGGCATTCTCGAACCCATTTCCTAAGAATGAGGACACTTCTGTATACCCAAGGGGAGTGCAGGAATATGGCATAGTGTGAGTACGGTGCAAAGGCTACTGCCATATTTTGGTTTTATTCATACCTAATTTACTACTACATTCTTGTCTAGATTTTACCATTATAACTTAGTCATTGGTCAGTAATTTTGTGCATCTAGCAAGTATCACATTTAAATTGCCATGTAATTTGCAGTTCTCTCCCTATATATTAATGATGATAGCTACACTGACTGTGGGATGTCAAATCAGGTTGAAATGTCATTAATTAATTCTTCAGTAATTTTATATTCGAGTCATGGGGAGTACATTTTTTCATTTTTATAATCCATTGCTTAAATAACTTTTGGATTGTTTTATCAATAGCTTTAGACTTTTCTTCTATCCTAAAAATAAGCATTTATAAGTTGAACACTATGTGGTGGGAACTGTTTTTTGATTTGTGTTTGTATTAGCTTATTTTATTATAAAAGTGTTTTATATGCATATATGTAGTTATAAAAGTGTATATATGTGAGTTGTATATGTACACACATACACACACACAAACTTATACTCTCTCTGTCTCTCTTATTTTCTCCATGTCTTATATGACTTTGTTCAGGGTTAGAGATCTTTTTGACACTTTTTTGATACTGGTGGAAAGGTCGCTAATGGAAGGAACTCTTGAGGTATTAGGAGCCAAGTGAATAGAACTCTATTTTGTTGGTGTATTAAATATATATTATACTGTTGAAAGGTAGTGTGGAAGGTAAAAATAAGGCCAAATAGGACATACATCATCAAATTTAGCTTCTTGGCTTTCTTTTCTTTTCTGGGTGAATTTTGATCAATTTCATCAAGCAAGGAATTTTATCTATTTTATATATTGCCAAATTTTGTGAATGCAATATGTCTGGCACATTGTGGTTGGGCAATTTTATTTTTTTTTTCTGAGATGGAGTCTTGCTCTGTCACCCAGGCTGGAGTGCAGTGGTGTGATCTTGGCTCACTGCAGCCTCTGTCTCTCAGGTTCAAGTGATTCTCCTGCCTCAGCCTCCCTAGTAGCTGGGATTATAGGCACCTGCCACCATGCTGAACTAGCTTTTGTATTTTGAGTAGAGACAGGATTTTGCCATGCTGACCAGGCTGGTCTCGAAGTCCTGACCGTAGGTAATCCACCTGCCTCAACTGTACAAAGTGCTGGGATTACAGGCATGAGCCACTGCATCTGGCCAATAAATATTTTTTAAATGAATAAACTTAGAGTGAATGTAAAGATACTTATTTTAAGTATACTGCGCAAATGTTGTAAGAACCAGAAAAGATAAGGAATACAAATGTACTTTAGAAAAATAAAATCAACAATAGCAAAAACAAAGTAGAAAAACAGAGAATATGAAAATGTAAATAATTATTATGCCCTGTTATTTTAATTTTTATTATTTCATATATTTATTGTGTATTCATGAGCCAGAACCTCAAATCTATGGAACAAAAATCGTTCCAGTCATTAGCAGAACTGAAAAAAAAATTTTCCTTGAATGTTTGATCTGGTATACCAGTCAACTTACATTATATACTCTAGGAGGAAAAAAATAAGTTCTGTGTACATGATCTAACTATATTTTTAGGAAATCAATAGTATTTTATTAAACAGATATTTGTTTATGCCAGAGATTTGAGATGTCTCAGTTATTTGGAGAAAATACTTATAATTCTATGTCCCTACCTGCTGCTCTGCCACCAATTTCTTGCAATTCTGTTTCAAACATTTCAGGAATGAAGTTTCAGAAAGATTTTATCTTTCTTCCAACTTCTTTCTTGTATAAGTCTTCCCAAGAGAAAGCAAAAACTTGTGGAAGAAAACTTCACATTACCCCTTCAGCAAATTTAAGAAAAACCTGTCATTGTGCTAGTAAGAAGCTTATCATCTTAATTCAGTAGGTTTATGTAGATCTTAACAAAAGAAAAGAAATATCTTACTTAAATGACTGTTGACCAAATTCTCTCAGTGCATGGTCACTTTGAGTCTGTCTTCTTCCAATTTCATTTTTTCCCTTGTTTAATTGGTTTAATTTGTTTATGAATCATGTCTGATTTTAAATGTTGTCTTACCAATTATTTGCTTTTTGGTTTAGGGAGTTTATATTCTGAAAAGGAAAGGATGTAGAGATTCTTACAAATTGTGTTTTTATCATAATATTTACACATATACCTGTTTATTTTAAAATATTTGAAATATCTATATTTATTTATATCTATGTATTTATCTACCTGTCTGCTATTGATTATATAGGGTAGAAGAGAGGAAGAGAGATGACCCTGTCATTGGATTCTTAATTTAAAAGTACCGTGTAATAGAAATCTGGAGTAGGCATAATTACCGTTATTGTATCTTTTTAAAATTTGCCACAACTAATGAAAATGTCTTTTACTTCCCTAACAAAAGAATCTGCCTCCAAAGGCATTATTGTAGGGAGTGATAATGATGAGATGATTGTGTTGTAATGGAACAGAGATGGTGGGAAAGAGTAAATCTTAGCTGCAGTCTATTGTAATTCCATTTGTAGCTTCAGACAGATATGAGGGAGTTTCTAGTGTGGAAGCTGGAGAAAAAAGATTTATTGTTTTCACCTGATATAAAGATAAGTAACTGCTTTGTGGACCTGACAGTGTTTGCAAGCTATAAAGTCTTTTTCTCTTTTTCTCCGTGTTAACTTATTGCCGTTATAAACACATTTCAGAGAAAACCAGTCTTCTTCTTTGTTCTGAATTAGATTCCTTCTCCAAAAGTGTACTTGCAATGTGTAAACCTAACTTTCTTGCTGAAGGAGAATGGGTGGGATTCCTCTGCAGCTTATTGTAAGTGGCTAATTATATGAATTGTGGTGGATGAGGCTGCTCCCTGCAGATTCTCTAAGAACTTAGGCACTTTATCTCCTTATTCAGCTGCATTCTTGGGTTGGGGGTAAGGGAAAAATGGAAGGAATAACATATTAAAATAAGTTGTAAATGTAATTTTCCACCATCAGTTTAGCTCTCTTGACTATTTAGAAAAAGCCTGATAATCTAGGTGTCAAACACCTAGTTAACACAAATATAAAATTATTTTGATTATACCAATGGAATATATCACCTTAATGGTGCTAATGACAATTATAATGGTAGAAATGAACAATTCTATTGGACATGTAATTGGAAAAAGTATTTTACTACAAATTACCCTAAGAAACATACTTTTTCAAAGAGTATATACTAGTAAGTCACTTTCAAATACAAGTCAACAAAATATTACCAATTGTATAACTATAAAATGTGAATCCATTAATAAAGATCTACAAATAAGATCAGAACAACACATTTTTTTGGCCATTGGATAAGGTATTCAGCTACTATATGTGATTATAAATCCACAAATCTTATAAACCACGTAAAGATGTTATATGATATCAAGAAAACATCTTAAAAACCTAAAATAACAAAGTTTATTATGGTTTTGCTCTTCCAGAGTGACTAATAGAAATGAATCACGGGCATATTAAAGTCAAGTCTATCGGTTTCTGCCTTGGTATTTTGTACTAGTTCAACCTCTGATATATTGTGGATTAAGGTTAAGAAAATGTTAAGTAGGGACATTTACTTATAGAAATCCTTATTCTCTCTCTCTCATTCTCTATTCCTGTATCAAAACCTCATGCCACAAAAATCTGCTGGGAAACCCTCCCACCAGATAAATTGTACTGTGCACATTTTAAGTACCTTATGTAAAATTATTAATTCCAAAGAAACTCCCTTGATTTTAAGGACCTGCATAGGGGTTAAAAGTAAGTTTTTTGGAGGAACACTGGGGTTGTGGGTGAGATGGAGATAGCTCTCCTGGTGCTAAAATCAAATCTAGTGTCTGACCCCACAAGACTCTGCCGTGTAGTGGTTAGTATACAGCAGTGATGCTTCTGGGATCTCTGAGTCAGCCATCTGGAGATCTCCTTTGCAACAGTAAATTATTTAATGTTCTTGGTCTGTAATGATAACATGGATACATTGGGAAGTAAAAACAAAATATTAATACATAGCATTTTTGATGATGTGGCATTATACTTTTAAATTTTGGATTATAAACTGTTTTTATTTTAAAGAGCTATTACTGCCACTTTAGGGTTCATTTTAAATAAGGTTCAGGACCAAATGTGGCTGATGTTGTCCTTATGTTTTATAATGCTTAGAGATTTCAGAGATTTTGCTATTTATATGGATAATCTATGAATTAATATGTGTTGCACTAATAATCCATGTCATGTACTGGATTTGCCTTGGAAATTCCAGTTAAGAGTCCTTATGCATGCAGGGAAGTTAAAATGGTTTTAGAAGCTGGAAAATATTAAGTAATTTCCAATCAGTGCCTTGTTTTCAAGCATTATAACATCAACATTCCCTGTTATTTGGTGAGAAAATGCGCACATGGTTACTTACATAACTCGTGCAGGACTATGTTTGACAGATATTTGTAAAGCTTAAGGGAAGAACAAGATATTTAAACTGATGTAATATCTAGGAAGAATTTGAAAAAACATGATGCCATGTCAGAAACATTTCCTCTCCTCTGTAAGCAGCTGTTCCCAATATCCCTTTCTTATTCACATCTTCTCGCTCTCTCCTTTTCTGAGTTACTAATTTTCCATTAGGTAATGAGACAAACAGATGGCCAGCAATACTACGTAGTTTATAGATTGGTTCTCAAGTGAGCAAGTTTTGAGGCCTTTTGCGGGAGGCCTTTGAAAATGTCCCCCACAGCAATTCACATCATGATGGCCATTTTGTGATAAACAGCTTATTTTGATTAGTTTTTAGAGTAAGCAGATTTGAAGAGAATTTTGAAAAGCCAGCGCTTTCCCCAACTATACTGTTTTTTTAACACCTAAAAACACAAGGCATTAGTGACATCACCATTTTTCTTTCTTTTCAGTTTTCCCCACCTCGCGACTGTGAGAGGTTGATTTGCCGGTCCATATTTTCCATACAGAAAAACCAGTAGCAATAAGTAACATCTGTTTAGCGTTTCCAAAGCATGTTTTTCACATACATACATTTCACATACATTATCCCATTTTGAATCACCCACTTTACTTCACAGGAAGTATATGAGGTAGGCAGGACAAGGATTCTTGTTAGACCCAACGTAAGGGTGAGGAAACCAAGGCTGAAAGCTGGTAACCACCAGCATTTTAGTTCCAGGTTCTCCGATTTCAAACCTAAGCTCTTTCTACCATGCTATTATTTCTGAGGATAGCCACAAATAGTTCTACCCTTAATATACAATATTGTTTAGGGTGAGCTCCCTATGTTGCCTCCCCTATGGCTCCTGCTTTGTTGACTTGCTAAGGCGTGGCTGGTAGTGATTTTCTTGGGCCTTACTCCTCTTATCAGCTGTTTAGTTCCAGACGATGCGATGAGTTTACACAACGTAGACCTGTGTTAGAAATGATGAAGGGCTCTTTCTTCCTCAGGACTCTGCCTCTAGGCTGACCTAGTTTGCCTGTCCACTGTCATGTTTGTATGCTCCAGGCTTCTGTGGATGAGGCAGCTATGAGCAAAGTGACAAAAGCCACTGATACTGCCAACAGCTTAGTTTATGCTGCAAAGTGCTGGAAAAAGAATTAGTTGATGTTTGATTTCTGAATATGAAGGAAGTCTTGATTATCAGATAAACAGTTACATGAATAAAGGTATATATTTCTATATGTTGTATATAAACTATGCATACCAATATATCCATGTGTCTTGGCATAATTAATTTATTAGAAGGAATGAGGAAGCAATATAATAGTTATAGAATAGAGTGATAACTAGGTTAAAAACATTTGGTAGTTTAGAGTTAAACTAAAAAAGACTTTTTATGTTATGCAGTATTAATCTTCTGCCTGCATTTTTTTTTTTTTTTTCAGAAAAACTGTGATTATTCTGTATCTCTAACTTAGGAATCTAGTGCATCATAGACACTGATGATGTGACAGTCATTATCTGCCAAACATCTGCCTAGTAAGCATGTTTTATATCCGTTTGGATCATCAGATTATAGTCAACACTAGATCCAATTACATTCAGACCCTTACTGAGATTTTGTTTTCAAGAGAGGTGGAAGCAATAGAGCCAGGCAGGACCCACCCTGAGGAGTATTTTGAAGATTTCTGCATGTCTCAGCATTTGAGACTTTTAAAGTCCATGGACGTGTTCTTGTCAGTGCCCTTAACTAAGCAGACTCTTAGCCACTGACTGGCTAAACAAAATGCCCATGGCACTTCGGTTGGCATGTGAATGACGATTTACTTATTTACAATGAGCAGTAACTATAAAATGTGTCTTATTACTCAAAATCTTAATGATCAACACATTTCTTACCTGATGAGGCTATGTGAGGAACCAAATCATAATTAGAAGTTTGCTTTAAGCCATTTAGAGTAAAGCAAAATTAATTTCATGCCAAGTTCTTTAATCCAGTTTATGGAGCTTTCCATCTGTAGGGAAGGCCTTGCCAGTGAGAAATGACATTCAAGGCCATTCATAAGACTCATTTTTAGTTAAGATGGTTGAAGAATTTTTCTTACTTTAGGAATAATCTTTCTCAATGTGACAGAGGGCCCATATGCTCTTGAACAGTATTGGATATAATGTTTCATAAAGAATTTCTCTACCCTTCTTTTTCCTATGGGTTGCTGTCTCTAATTTTACCACTTCCCCCATATCTTCCCTGTTGGTCACCTTTAGATATGTTGTTTATATTGTTCAGTGGTCTACTTTGCCTGGAGTGAACCCCAGGCGCGTGACTGGAGCTAATTCTGTGCCACTGGTTTACAAATTATTGTTCAAGTTAGTGCATTTAGGATTGACAACATATCTCTTTGTTTTATATGTTAATTTTACAATTTTACTGTCAGGCGGAAATATTGTTTTCCTTATTCTCGGACTTTTGTTGGGAAATACCAAGTACTGGACACAATAGAGAATTCTTTGGAAATACTCAAATTGAAGCCACAAAGATGCCTAAAAGACTAGAAATGATTTCCTCACATGAGATCCATTGCTATCTGGTAGGTTATCTGTGAGCTGAGAAGTCACTAATTAACTTTGCAGCATTTACTAATTGGCATCTTTGGGCTGTAAGGCATGCCTGGCAGCAGTCCTAGATGTTACACATGGTCAGTTTCGTTCAAGTTAGCAATTTTTTGACTGCTTCATGATCAAGAGATTTATACATTGAGTTGAATCATCACATAACACATATTTGTGTAATACTTTATAGTTTTATTTCATTTCTCAGGGCTTTCAACAGCCCTGAGAAATGGTTATCCAGGAATTTTCCTATTTTATAAAAATTAAATTGAGATTCAGAAAAATAAATCCTGTATTAAAAATCACACAGGCTAGCCTGGAGTTAATCCCTTTCAACTGTAATCTTCTCTGCTGTTGGTGAAGATAGAACAATGTATTTTAGCTTAGAAGGGCAGGTTAAGGGATTGGAGGTTTTGGAGGTAGTCAGGCCTAGATTGTATTCTGATTCAGACACTTACTACCTAAGTGGCTTTGGGCGAGTTTTTTAAACTTCTCTGGGTTTCAGTTTTTCACATTTCGTCAAACTGGGGTAATACTTCTAACTCTGTTGTAGGATTATTTTGAAGATCAAATGACTGGATGCATGTGAAATGTAGGGCCCAGTGTTGCACTCAGCATGTTGCCGGTTGCTATGACAGTGTTTAACCCAGAAAGCTTCCCCTTTTTACACTTTGAAGACTGAATCAGCCCTGTGCCATCTGTGAAGTTTTGTTCGGGTTAGGGCTTTAAGACAGAAGTGATGTCTACTTAAACGCTTTTGCTATACTATGATCCATTTTCCTGCGAAAATGTCTAGAAGCAGTGCCCTCTTGTCTTATCATCAGTATTTTCATTCAGACTGAGCCAAATTGGCCAGGATGGTGACCAGTGAAGCATGTATTAATATCTCCTAAAATTTCACTATTAAGAATTTAATGAACATACTGAAACTATTTAAGTAATAGGGACACTGTTTACAGTTTTGGGAAAACAACAATCTCATTTTCATTCCCTCAAAGACAAAATAAAAGGAAATAAGGAATGTCATTTAGATACATGGAAGTATTTCCTAATGGTCACCAAAGTGAACTAAATTACCAATGGAGGAAGCAGCTTGTGGTAGAGCATAGGACACCCACGTCCTGGTCTTGACGTTGTTCCTTTCCAGTTGTGTAGCTGAGGCAAAACACTTTAACCTCTCTGATGCTCAGTGTTTTCATCTGTAAAATGTGGATAATTAAATCTGAGACTTGTGATATTGTGAGTATCTAATAGGATGGAAAAAAAAGTGATTTGTGAAAACCATAATGTGTTATGCAAACCGAAGATGGTGGTGGTACTCTCTGGAGTTCTTTGAAAACATCAGACGGTCTTGGATGACTTAAGTGTGTTCTTGCCTGAAGGCAGACGAAAGACTAAATGAATAACTCATACTTTAGGGAATGTATGTTTTCAGCTTAAATTAGTATTGATGTTATTAGGTTTATATCAAATTAAAAATCAACGGCTATTTTTGGAAGGGCATTAAAGTGAAGTAACAAGGGGGAAAATACTTGGAAAGCAAACATACATTTTTATAGAAAAACTTAATTACCATATTGATTATATGTTAAGTATAATCAGTTACAACCAATAATTATAATGATGATAACCACTGTGCTTTGCTATTAGAGCATTCTTCTAATAAGGCAAAGGTTATTAGTTTGAATCTCCAACTGAGCCAATTAGCATAATGTCAGCGTTCACCCCAAGCTCTAATGAGGTCATGCAGATATATACCTGTGTTCACATGGAGAATAAAATGAAGACTGGAAAAAATTATGCAGATATTAAATCAGTATGGATAAAAAACCATACTGTTCATATCTAGCTTTTTATTTTTTCTTTTAGCATACCTAGCATTTTTGCATTTTGTAACTAGTTGTCTGAACTACTAGTTTTGTTAAGCAAATTAGTGGTGTAGGTCACTTGAAATGGCATTCCTACCTTCCTAAGAAGCTGTTAACCTTCTAAAAAGCGTGGTTATGATTACCTAGAAAGGGTTGTTTAATTGCCAGTATGTTCCAACTCTGTATTTATGAGTGCTTAAACTTTGCAGTGCTGTACTTGAAAATGACCCTGAGAACTACATACTTCTTACATGTGTTTTTCAGATTGGAAAATGGAGGCATTTTTCCCCTAAGATTTCTTTCAGGTGAAGAGATTTTGGCTAATTTTATTAAAAAAAAAAAAGAGTCAGTAGCACAGCTGGATTTGTAATATAGAGGTCCTGACTCAAAGTTCTATATTTAATTTGCAGTCCTTTTTTTTTTTTTTTTTTTGGTTTATATGTAGCAAGTTTAATCAGAGGCTGGGAAAGTAAACATTATATCTGGATATTTAGCAAGATTGATGACTACACAATTACCTCTCCTTCAGAAGCAAACTGGTTGTTTGATTATTTGGGTTAGTTTTAGTAATAAAGTCAGTCATATAATTTGATCCATTGGTGTGTACAGGCCTACCTACAAAGAAAGGGTATCTAGGATCGTAATTCTGATTAAGTTGTGGAATTTGGCACAGGGTATCCTAAGAAATAACATGTTTTCATATTGTGAATAAGGTGGTGATCTCTACTTTGTGACCTGGAGGATGATGAGAAGGGTTCCTTGTCCCCACAATTTATCTTCCCTGACAACCCTATTTACCAAAATTAAACTCTTAAAGATTCAGGCCATCTTCTATACTGTAGAGAAGCTCATTCACACAATCATCTACCCTAGCAAGGATTCAGGCTTGAGGTTTTGAGAGAATGGAGTTAGGATTCGTCTTCAGCATCATCTCAGAACAAGGTAGTAAGGGGATTTGAAATTTTGATGAGAGAAAGAAAGGGAGTATTCAAAGAATGGCTTTTGGATACTTGCTGTAAGAGTTTAGATTTGGGTGGTGAGGATCTGGCCTAGCAGAAAGGAACACAGAGATTCTGGGTGCCCAGAGGGCGGGAAAGAGGTGACCTAGAGTGACAGAAAGCTAAGAAAGGGGAAGTGGAATCATTTAAGATAAAATTTAATTTAATAACATTTTTAATAATAAAATTTTAAATAATATTTAATTCCTGATTTTGCTTATGGGCTTTCTTGTTGATAGTTTAAAGAATGTTTTGTGTTCTCAAGGAAAAAATCAGTTACTTTGAATGCATGTGATTTCCTAATTTTACATAACATTAAAAAAGTACTTTCTTAAGACAGTTTCCTAAGAGAAGACATGTTCTTTTTGTACAAGACAGTTTCTTTACTTTTTAGTCATGTGATGGTGAACAGATTACCTAATCTCTCTAAATTTGGTTCTTTTTCAATGATAACACCAGTTTGATTATTTCACTTGATTGGTGCAAGGATCAGTTAGGATAATATATATTAAAAATATGAACTGTAAAGTGCTCAACCAAATAAAGAATATTAAATATTGTGTGCAGTAAAGGTTGAAGGTTCCATGCTTAGATTCGGAAGCTGTATTTCCTGGGTTTCAATCCTGGCTTTGTTCCTTTTTATCTGTGTGAAACAGGGCAATTTAAAGTTTGTATCTCAGTACTGTCATCCATAAAATGTGAAAAATAATAACACTTACTTTACCTCTTGTGGTGATGTGAAAATCAAAGAAGTTCATATACATAGTGAGCTTAAAGCCATGCCTGGTGTAAAACACCATAATCATAGTAGCTGTTGTATTTTATGTGCATGTTAGCCCAAAACTAAATGTTGACTTACTTGCATGGGAGCTATGGGTTACTAGGAAATTTATAAAAATATATTGTATTTATGCTTCAAGCAATATAGCTCTTTGTTTATCTAACAAAGTCATATGTGAATATAAGCCATTAGTGACAGTTAATGAAAGGGACTGTGTTTGAATTAAGCAGTTATAAATAGCCATCTCAGAAGCTTACTTCTCTTGATATTTGAATTAAGAGACTATTCTCATTAATGCCAACTTATAAAGATAAGGTTCACAGTGTTTTTGTCTTATCATGCTTGTACCTTAAGTGAAAGGTTTCAACCCTAACTACACGTTGGAAGCAACTGGGTTCCCCTAGACCAGTTCAATTGGAAAATTTGGGGGTGGTACTCAGACCTTGGTATTTTTTATAAAGATTCCCAAATGATTTTAATGTGAGGCAGAATATAAAACCATTGGCTTAGTGCAGTAGTGATTAAATATATACCTATATCATTTAGTTTCCAACCTTGATAGATAATTTTGTCATATTTGAATAAACAAAATAATTGGCAGGCACGGTGGCTCACACCTGAAATCCCAGCATTTTGGAAGGCTATGGTGGGTGAATCACTTGACGTCGAGAACTGGGCAGCATGGTGAAACCCCCATCTCTACTAAAAATAAAAAAACAAAAACAAACAAACAAAAAACACTAGCCGGCATACTGGTGTGCACCTGTAATTCCAGCTCCTCAGGAGGCTGAAGCATAAGAACTGCTTGATCCTGGGAGGCGGAGGTTGCAGTAAGTTGAGATTGTGCCACAGCACCACAGCTTGGGCAACAGAGCAAGAGTCCATCTCAAAAA